>NC_057810.1:609367061-609606957 GCF_018294505.1 Triticum aestivum | reverse complement strand
CTGCTCGCCGCTGGAGGCACCCGAGGGAGCCACGCACTCCCCCTCGCCCCCTGTACCTCCCCTCTCTCCCCCTGGACCCCATTCCCTCCTCTGCTTCCCTCCCGCGCACACCACCGAGCGGAGCTCGCCGTCATCGTCGCCGTACCCATGGCCACCGGCCACCCCTAGCCTCGCCGATGCGCCCAGGAGCTCCGCCTCGACCTCCTCTTCCTCCCCACCGATCCACGGCCCTCCGGAAGCCCTGCATCGCCGCCCACGCCGTCTCCCTCATCCCTGGTGCCCGAAGATCGTCGCCGTAAATTCGCCGTTGCAGAAGCTTCCCCGAGCTCCCCGAGGCCACCGTCGCAACCCCTGTGAGCTCCGCCACCGTTTCCCCCTCTTTCCCTCTTCGTTTAGTCGCCGTAGCCGTCGCCCCCTTGGTGACCGAAACCCGCCGCCGTCTGTGATCGCCGCCGACGTGCCTCCGGCCACCTAGTGGCCCGGCTGTCGTGCTCAGCTTCCTCCCCGCGCTGCCTGGAACACGTAGGTGCCTCGCACGAGCCTCCCCGGCCACCGTAGCGTCGACCCCGAGCTCGCCCGAGCTCCGGCGACCGCCACGGTCGATGCCGGTGACGACTCCGGCCATCTTAGGCCCAGCCGCTGCCACTACTCGACGCGGACGAGTGCCTGCGTCACGTAGACGCCCTCCGCCGGCCATTTGGTCGCCGGAGGAGGGAAACCGCACCCCTCCGCCATCTCTGGCTCCGCCGGCGACGAGCCGCGGGTCAACTCCGGCGAGTTGACCCAGGTTTGACCTTCCCCGTGTGTCACTGACGTGTGGGCCACCCCCTGACATTTTAGTTAGTATTAGTTTAACACTAATTAACCTAGGTTAGTTAGCTGACTAGTCGCTGACCAGTGGGCCCCGACCCCCCCTAATCCTTTAATTAAGCAGATAACCCCTGTTGACTAACTGTGACGCTGACATATGGGTCCCACAGGTCAGTTTGACCTGGACGGCGCCCGTTGACCTGTTGAGGTCAGCATGAGGTCATGCTGACGCAATAATTCCTTTCTGGAATTAAAATAAATCAGAAAATCCAGAAAATTGTATAAACTTCTAAAATTCATAGAAAATTAACCGTAACTCCAAATTAAATAAATTATATATGAAAAATTATCAGAAAAATTCAAGGAATCCATCTGTACCACTTTCATGCATGTTAGAACAACTTATAGCTGCTGTTTAGCACAAATCAATTAAATGGCATTTGAATAATCACATATGGAGTTTAAATTTGAATCTTGTATTCAAACCAACTTCATTTAATCTGTTGCTAGTTGCATTAGCTCAAAACACATTCATTTTGCCATGTCATGATCATGCATCATATTGTGCATTGCATTGATTGTGTTCCCTTCTATGTTGCCGGTATTTGTCCCCTCTCGATAGACGTGATACCGATGATGTGATCGTTGACACTGATGAAGACTCAATGCTATCTTCAGAAGTGCCAGGCAAGCAACCAACCATTTGATCATATCGATACAATCCCATGTTCTCGCTCCTGCTCTCTTTTACTGCATTAAGACAACGCGTTTCAAACTGCTGTGTGCTACGGTAGTTGAACCCATTTCCTCTGCATGACCTGTCATTGCCACAGTAACTAGATGAAACCCACTAGCATGTGTAGGAGTTGATTGAGCCATATGTATGTGTTGTTCCTACCTTGCTATGCCTGCTATGCTTAGAGTCGTGTCAGGTCTGGTTCATCTGGGTGATGGACTAGAGTGAAATGATTATGTCGGTATTGAGAGTGGTGTGGTGAACACGATTTGGTAAAGGTATCGATGAGAGGCCATGTAGGAGTACATGGTGGGTTGTTTCATTGAAGCCGACCTTAAGCACTGAGATCTGTATGTGTGATTTAAGATACAGCTACTACCATGCATTGGGCCCTGAAATATGACCCCGCTCGACTTCTTATTCACCCTAGCTCTCTGTCCAGGAGTTGCAAGTAGTTTCTGGTGTTTGTAGCCTACTTGAGGCCGTGGACAGCGCTGACCATAGGGGTGGGCTGTGATGCGGTAGGTACGTGGTCGGGTGTACCGAATACCTGTTAGGTATCTCGGGAACCCTGTTCACATCGTTCGGGGCCGTATGGGAAACCTCGGCCGGACTCCCTGCGGATGGAACCTGGATAGGCGATAAACCTGGACTAGAGGCTTAAGTGTTTAGGTAGGTCGTGGTCTACACCCACGTCGGCTTTCGCTTGAAGTCTGCCGAGCACATGTCGTGTGCAGACGCTAACTGGTGGAAACATGTATGAAGAAGTACACCCCTGCAGGGTTATCATGATCTATTCGAATAGCCGCGTCCGCGGTAAAGGACTACTTGGTTGCCTATACAGTTCATAGACAAGTAAATGGAAACTACTAAAAGCCTCAAGATAAGTGTGAGTGCCGAGGATGGCTCTTCCGTAGGAAGACGGAGGCGGATCCTCGGTAGTGTATTGAAGTGGTGAGTAGTGGACTCGTGTGCGCCACCTCAAAAGAGTCGCTTGCAGTCGTAGTTAGGATAGCCACCGAGTCAAAGCTGGCTTGCTGCAGTTAAACCCCACCACCCCTTTGTTGATAATGATGCATATGTAGTTAGTTCTGATGTAAGTCTTGCTGGGTACATTTGTACTCACGTTTGCCTATTTTATGTTTTTGTAGAGAGACTTCGGTCTCGCTAGTAGTTCCGCGTGGTCTTCGACGTTTAGCTTGTTACCTCAGCTACGATCTTGTGCCCTCGGCAGGATCTGGTAGATAGTCAGGCTTCTCAGCCTTTTTCATTTATAGATGTCTGTACCCAGACATGATAGCTTCCGCATGTGCTTTGATTTGTATGCTCTGATTGTTGGGTCATAAGACCCATGTTTGTAATATCTCGCTCCTCGGAGCCTATTGAATAAATTACTTGAGTTGTAGAGTCATGTTGTGATGCCATGTTGTTTTTGCACATATCGAGCATATTGTGTGTATGTTATTGAAATGCTTGGTATGTGTGGGATCTAACAACCTAGTTGTTTATCCTTGGTAGCCTCTCTTACCGGGAAATGTCTCCTAGTGTTTCCACCGAGCCATGGTAGCTTGCTACTGCTCCGGAGCACTTAGGCTGGCCGGCATGTGTCCTTCTTCGTTCATGTGTCTGTCCCTTCGGGGAAATGTCACGCGATGAATACTGGAGTCCTGTTAGCCCGCTACAGCCCGGTTCACCGGAGTCCTGCTAGCCCAGTGCTACAGCCTGGATTCACTCGCTGATGACCGACACGTTTGATGCTGGGTCATGGATGCCTGTCCCTGTAAGTCTGTGCCACTTTGGGTTTATGACTAGCCATGTCAGCCCGGGCTCCTTATCATATGGATGCTAGCGACACTGTCATATACGTGTGCCAAAAGGCGCAAACGGTCCCGGGCTAAGGTAAGGTGACACCCGTGGGAATACCGTGCGTGAAGCCGCAAAGTGATATGAGGTGTTACATGCTAGATCGATGTGGCATTGAGTCGGGGTCCTGACAAAGGATTTCAAGGGTCCACGTAAGGTGCCTAATTACACCGCTGATCAGCCACCTGAGGCGTGGGTTGAAAGTTATGAGATGGCAATGGAGATGCTGGATGTGGATGAAGCGGCCTGCGCAAAATAGTTTACGATGATGTTGGAAGGGACAACCCATACTTGGTTGAAGAACCTGCCAGCTAACTCCATCGAGTCATTGGACTAGTTGAAGGCACGGTTTATAGCAATTTCAAGGATACATGCAAACAGCCTATGTCCATTGTGGATCTGGATGCTTGTGTTCAAGGAGAGAACGAGTCAACAACTCATTGGGTGCGCCGGGTTTCAGAAGTCTTGCACTCGTCAGACCGCATTAACGCTGGCCAAGCAATCATAACTCTGGAGCGTAATTGCCGGTTTAAGTCGCTGAAGATGAAGTTGGGACGGCTCAAGCGCCACTACAATGACATGGGAACCCTTATGGCAGCCTTGGTAAAATATGCCAATTCTAATAATACCAAGTATCCCGATACTGGTGAGGAGAAACCGGAGAAGGGAAAGAAGAATGGCAGTGCAAAGGGACAGCAACACAACCAAGGGGGCCATGGGAATAATGGTAAGCGCAAAGCAGATAATTCAGATTTTGTGGCTAACACTAATATGCAGCGTCGTAAAGGTAAACCGCCCCAGCCGGTGGCGGTATGAATCTGGATCGACGGTTAAACCAGCCCTGCCGAAAGCATGAGACCAAGGAGGTTCCAGCAACACACCTTTGGAAGGATTGCTTCATCATGAAGGAGTTTAAAAACTCTGATCTCTTCTAGTATGATCGGGGTCCGTCAGGCGGTTCAGGTCCAGGTTTTCATGGTGGCAGCGGTTCAAACTCTGGATTTCAGAATAATCATGGCAACCAGAACAACCAAGGTGGCAATAACCTATGGAATAATCAGGGGAATCATCAGCAATCAGGTTTTCAGAGTCACCCAAAGCAGTTGAATGGCGGGCAGTATCATGTGTTCACTACTAGTTTGTGCAAGCGCGATCAGAAGCTTCACAAGAGGGCAGTTAATGCTGTTGAACCGGCAGTGCCACGTTATTTGCGGTGGTCCGAGCAGCCCATTGTGTGGAGAAGAGAGGATCATCTGCCCTGGGTTGACAATCCGGGTCATCTGGCTTTGGTGGTGGCACCTCAGGTGGGAGATTATATGTTTACCAAGGTGCTGATGGATGGAGGGAGCAGTTTCAACATACTGTACCATGAGACCTTCCGTCGCATGGGGTTGACACACAAGAGTCTTAAACCGTCAAACACTATTTTTCATGGTGTGGTACCAGGTAAATCGGCATATCCTGTTGGTAAGATTGCTTTGGAGGTTGTGTTTGGAGATGAGCATGATTCCAGGTCTGAAACATTGACCTTTGAACTGGTGAAAATCTAGAGCCCATATCATGCGCTGTTTGGTCGGCCGGCTTATGCGAAGGTCATGGCGAGGCCCTGCTATATTTATTTACAGCTCAAAATGCCGGGTCATAAGGGGACCATCACAATTCACGGAAGTCATAAGATCGCTTTGGATTGTGGGGAGGGTGATGCGGCTTATGCTGAGTCGGTTTGTGCTACAGAGGAGCTGAAGTTCTATATGGACAACGTTGATCCGGCAGATATGACACCTCTAAAGAAGCCCACCACTGAGCATGACCCGACCCTGAAGTTCAAACCGGCTGATGAGACTAAACTTGTTGATTTTGTTCCTGGTGATTCATCCAAACAGTTTACCATCAGCACCAATCTGGATCCGAAATAGGAAAGCGCGTGATACGTCTCCATCGTATCTACTTTTCCAAACACTTTTGCCCTTGTTTTGGACTCTAACTTTTATGATTTGAATGGAACTAACCCGGACTGACGCTGTTTTCAGTAGAATTGCCATGGTGTTGTTTTATGTGCAGAAAATAAAAGTTCTCGGAATGACTTGAAACTCCACGGAACACCTTAGAAAAAACAATAAAAAATCCTCGCCAAAGATGAAGACCAGGGGGCCCACACCCTGTCCACGAGGGTGGGGGTGCCCCCCTGGGCGCGCCCCCTACCTTGTGGGCCCCCTGGTGGCCCTCCGACGCCAACTCCAACTCCATATATTGGCTTTCGGGGAGAAAAAAATAAGGGAGAAGAAATCATCGCGTTTTACGATACGGAGCCGCCGCCAAGCCCTAATCTCTCTCGAGAGGGCTGATCTGGAGTCCGTTCCGGTCTCCGGAGAGGGGGATTCGTCGCCGTCATCATCATCAACCATCCTCCATCACCAATTTCATGATGCTCACCGCCGGCGTGAGTAATTCCATTGTAGGCTTGCTGGACGGTGATGGGTTGGATAAGATTTATCATGTAATTGAGTTAGTTTTGTTAGGGTTTGATCCCTAGTATCCATTATGTTCTGAGATTGATGTTGCTATGACTTTGCTATGCTTAATGCTTGTCACTAGGGCCCGAGTGCCATGATTTCAGATCTGAACCTATTATGTTTTCATGAATATATGTGTGTTCTTGATCCTATCTTGCAAGTCTATAGTCACCTACTATGTGTTATGATCCGGCAACCCCGAAGTGACAATAATCGGAACCACTCCCGGTGATGACCATATTTGAGGAGTTCATGTATTCACTATGTGCTAATGCTTTGTTCCGGTTCTCTATTAAAAGGAGGCCTTAATATCCCTTAGTTTCCAATAGGACCCCGCTGCCACGGGAGGGTAGGACAAAAGATGTCATGCAAGTTCTTTTCCATATGCACGTATGACTATACTCGGAATACATGCCTACATTGCACTGATGAACTGGAGCTAGTTATGTGTCACCCTATGTTATGATTGTTACATGACGAACCGCATCCGGCATAATTATCCATCACTAATCCGGTGCCTACGAGTTTTCCATATACTGGTTCTCGCTTATTTACTTTTCTGTTGCTACTGTTACAATCACTACAAAATACCAAAAACATTACTTTTGTTGTCTTTACTTTTGTTACTGTTACCACCACTATCATATTACTTTGCTACTAAACACTTTGCTGCAGATACTAAGTTTCCAGGTGTGGTTGAATTGACAACTCAGTTGCTAATACTTGAGAATATTCTTTGGCTCCCCTTGTGTCGAATCAATAAATTTGGGTTGAATACTCTACCATCGAAAACTGTTGCGATCCCCTATACTTGTGGGTTATCAAGACCTTTTTCCGGCGCCGTTGCCGGGGAGCATAGCTCTATTCTTTGAGTCACTTGGGATTTATATGTGCTGGACACTATGAAGAACTTGAAAGACGATCGAACTACTATTTTGCCCTCAACTACGAGGGGAGGTAAGGAACTGCCATCTAGCTCTGCACTAGATTCTCCTACGGTTATAAGTAAGCTTGCGACACCTAAACCTGCTACTGCTATGAATTCTGATATGTCGCATGTTATTGATGATGCCACTTCTGCTATGCATGATACTTATGATGAAACTACTTCTATGCTTGATACTATTGTGCCCCTTGGTGAATTTCTTGATGAGCAAATTGCTAGGTATAGAGAAAGAGAAATTATTGAACCTGAATACGATGATGATAGTGATGATGAGAATATGCCTACTATTCCTGAGTGTTATCTTTTTGATGCAGAATCTTCTGCAGCTATTTTTGCTTGCCAGGATAGATATGAACTTAAGAGGTTGCTAGTTAAATGGAGTAAAGAATCTCTTAGAGATATAATGAGGCCCGGCCCTACTTTTGCTACTTCACCTATCTGTGTTCCCGATAAGGATTATTATGATTTTTCTGTTGATCTAGATATAATTACTTTGGTTGAATCTGATCCTTTTTATGGCTATGAATCTGAAACGGTTGTGGCACATCTTACTAAGTTAAATGATATAGCTTCCCTGTTTACTAATAATGAGAGATCACGCCACCTTTATTTACTCAAAATATTTCCTTTCTCATTAAAGGGTGATGCTAAGATATGGTTTAATTCTCTTGATCCTGGTTGCGTGCAAAGTCCCCAGGATATGATCTATTACTTCTCTGCTAAATATTTCCCTGCTCATAAGAAACAAGCTGCTTTGAGGGAAATATACAACTTCGTGCAAATTGAAGAAGAGAGTCTCCCACAAGCTTGGGGGAGGCTTCTCAAGTTACTTAATGCTTTGCCTGATCATCCTCTTAAGAAACCTAAAATACTTGATATCTTTTACAATGGACTAACTGATGCTTCCAGAGATTACCTGGATAGTTGTGCTGGTTCTCTTTTCAGGGAAAGAACACCGGATGAAGATGAAATTCTATTGATTAATATGTTGACAAATGAAAATAATTGGGCACCTCCTGAGCCTCCTCTTGAGCCAGCTCCAGAGCCAATTACTGAGCCTATTCCTAAACCAACTTCGAAGAAGAGAGGTGTTCTATTTCTCAGTCCCGAAGATATGCAAGAGGCAAAGAAATCTATGAAAGAAAAAGGCGTTAAAGCTGAAGATGTTAAGAATTTACCTCCTATTGAAGAAATACATGGTCTTAATTTACCACCTGTTGAAGAAGTATATGATCTCAATTACTTATTTACTGAAGAACCTCCCGATATCCCGACACAGGTAGTAAAGGTAAATTCTCTCTATAGATATGATAAAGCTGAAGTTCCTCCTACTAAAATTGCTAGTCAGTGCTTGGATGAGTTTGATGACTTTATGTTTAAGCAAGATGACTTTAATGCTTATTTTGGTAGACAATTAAAACAAGATGCTTATATGATTAAACGCTTGGGTGATTATATGGCTGATATTAGAGGTGAACTTAAACTTGTTAGCAAACATGCTTCTATGGTTACCACTCAAGTAGAACAAGTACTTAAAGCTCAGAAATAAGTGCTTGATGAAATGACTAGTAAGAAACATGATTATGTTGTTAAAGTGGCTACTAGAACTGGTAGAATGACTCAGGAACCTTTGTATCCTGAAGGCCACCCTAAGAGAATCGAGCAAGGTTCTCAGAAAAATAATATTGATGTACCTAGTTCTTCTAAGAGGAAGAAAAAGAAAAATGATAGGACTTTGAAAACTTCTAGTGAACCAATTGCTGAACCACCTGAGAATCCGAATGATATCTCTATTTCTAATGCTGAAACACAATCAGGTGATGAACATGAACCTAGTGATAATGTTAATGATAATGTTCATGTTGATGCTCAACCTAGTAATGATAATGATGTAGAGATTGAACCTGTTGTTGATCTTGATGACCCAGAATCAAGGAATCAACATTATGATAAAAGAGACTTCGTTGCTAGGAAACATGGTAAAGAAAGGGAACCATGGGTTCAGAAACCCATGCCTTTTCCTCCGAAACCATCCAGGAAAAATGACGATGAGGATTTTGAGCGCTTTGCAGAAATGATTAGACCCATCTTTTTGCGTATGCGATTAACTGATGTGCTCAAAACAAATCCTTATGCTAAGTATATGAAGGATATTATTACTAATAAAAGAAAGATACTTGAAGCTGAAATTTCCACCATGCTTGCTAATTATACTTTTAAGGGTGGAATACCAAAGAAACTTGGAGATCCCGGAGTACCTACTATACCATGCTCCATTAAGAGAAATTATGTTAAAACTGCTTTATGTGATCTTGGAGCCGGTGTTAGTGTTATGCCTCTCTCTTTATATCGTAGACTTGACTTGAATAAGTTGACACCTACTAAAATATCTTTGCAAATGGCTGATAAATCAACTGCTATACCTGTCGGTATTTGTGAGGATGTGCCTGTTGTGGTTGCAAACGTCACTATTTTAACGGACTTTGTTATTCTTGATATTCCCGAGGATGATAGTATGTCTATTATTCTTGGAAGACCTTTCCTTAATACTGCAGGGGCTGTTATTGATTGCAACAAATGCAATATCACTTTTCATGTTAATGGTAACAAGCACACGGTACACTTTCCGAGGAAACAACCTCAAGTTTATAGTATCAACTCTATTGGGAAAATTCCATCAATTATATTTGGAGGTTTTGAATTTCCTCTCCCTACTGTCATGAAAAAGTATGATATTCTTATTGTTGGGGACTTTCATATCCCCGTTGAGGTAACTTAGTGCTATTTGAAATTTCTCCGGTTCCATGTGAATCGGAATGAGTTTGTTAACAAGACTTGATCAACCTTGTTAGTGGATTCTTTTTGATGAACATGAGATGGATGAAACTAGAAGCACAACCTTCTGTACCCTCTTTATATTTCCTGTTATTTAGTAGAAATAAAGTAAAATAGTATTTTTTCTATCTGTTTCCTGACTTATCCGTGCAATATAAAAATACCCCGAAAATAAAAGTCCTCAGAATGCCATGCCAATTTAATATGATTTTTTCGGGAATATTTGAGGATTTACTGTGCAAAAATTACCGCGGGGGGAGATGCCACCTGGCCACGAGGGTGGAGGGCGCGCCCTACTCCCTAGGCGCGCCCCCTACCTCGTGGGCCCATGGTGGCCCTCCTCCACTTATTCCTGCACCCATCTTCTTCCTCTGCCTCACACAAACACGAAAAACCAACTCAAGCACGAGTTCCAGCCCCCTTGCTGTGATTTTCGATCTCCTTGCTCAAAGCACCTCTCACAAAACTGCTTGGGGAGATTGTTCCTTGGTATGTGACTCCTCCATTGGTCCAATTAGTTTTTGTTCTAGTGCTTTATTCATTGCAAATTTGTGCTGCATAGGTGACCATGTTCTTGAGCTTGCATGTCAAATTTATATGGTTCCAAGTAGTTCCAATGCATTATATAGGCTCTAGGCACTTGTAGGAGTTGTTGCTGTCAATTTTATTGAAGTTGGTTCACTTTTATTTGAAGTTACTTAAAATTTCAGATTGTTTCAGAAAATAATGAAGAGACTTTTGAGGGGCTCGTCGAGCCGAAGCTCGAAGGAAAAACAAAAGGAAGAAGAGCAGAAGCCCAAATTTAATTTGCCTCGCACCACGGAGGTCTGGCCGTGCAAATGGCCTTCCGTTGACTTTTTGAGGAGAGCCGGGATTTATGAGGATTTCTATTTATTGATTGAGAACGCCGGCCTCACCGACTTCCTGCGCGACCAACGTCATCAGTATCTCTTACTCACAAATAAGTTTGTGCAAAACTTCTACTTTTTCCCTAAGAAATCACCTCCAACAGTAGAATTTCATTTATATGACATTGTTAAAGAGATGACATTAGCTGAATTCTGCGAGGTTTGCAAAATACCCTTTGAGGGCACCTTAGATGAACCACACCGTAACGAAGTAGAAGCTTTTATTGACACTATCACTTTTGGAGAAACCAGGAAGGTTTCTAATGCAAGGATCACTAGCATACATTTTCCTGTTTTACGCTACTTTGCCTTATTTGCTAGTCATTGCTTAATTGGACGCGGAAACTGTGGGAACCTTAGTATTCCTGATATTATTATTTTGTTCCATAGTTTATACTACAATAACTCGGTTAGTATGGGTGGAATTGTTGTTAGACGGTTGAGTCTGAACCGTACTAAGGGCCCCATCTTTGGAGGCATTTATGCTTCACGCCTAGCTGAACATTTTGAAATACCTATTAGGCATGAGGAGAAAGAAGAAACAGCACTACCCCGTGCTTATTTAGATTATAAGAGTATGATAGCACATGATTTTCTTGTTAAGAGTCACGAAGGGGAGCTCAAATACAAATTATACTTTGATAAACATCACCCTGAGACTATTACTTTGCATGCTCCTTCTTTGTTTAATTTATCTGCAGGACCTCACATCGTTCCGTGGTTGGCTGTTCAAGCCTATCGGAATCCTGCACCAGTCTCGGAACCGGAGCCACAAGATGAGCCTCCACGACTATCTGTTTATTCTTGGGATCCAGAGGAGGTTGCCAGCCAGTGGTAGCCGGAGCCTTCTTCGTCACAGTATGACCCCAGCTTCACCTATGGATATCCGCCAGGCTATCCCTGGCAATAGACCAACTTAGGCCAAAAGCCTAAGCTTGGGGGAGTACGTATTTCCCACCGACATTACATTTATGTTCACACACACTCATTGCTAGATGTCGGTGCTCATACTCTTTCACTGTAATATCCATGCTAGTTTATTTTATTTTTCCTGCTTTCTTCTTGTGTGTTTGATAAACCTTAAGAAAAAACCAAAAAAAAAATAGTAGTAGTTTATTTCTTTGCTGTAGTAATTAAAAAGAAAACCCAAAAATATTTCCCGTTCTTCTTTTGCTTGTTGGGGGCTTTCCCGTGTAAATAGTTTTTATTTTATTTTCCTTCTCTGGGGGTCGAGAAGACTATATTGAAAATGCTTAGTGGCTCTTATATGCATGAATGATTATTTAACTTAGAGCCCATATTACTTGTCTTCTCCTATTTATTGAATGCTTGCAGATTCCAGCTTAGTCCAATGCACGTGCACTCTTATTATTATACACTTCGTTGGTCGTGCAAGTGAAAGGCAATAATGATGATATATGATGGACTTATTGGGATGAGAAAAGCTGGTATGAACACGACCTCTCTTGTTTTTGTAAATATGATGATTCATTGTTCCTGAGTTAGCTATTATGAAGCAAACATATTTGCAATGATATTTAGAGATTATAGTTTCTTGTGCCATGCTTGATTAGCTATGAGTTATAATGGTTTACCTTGCTTGCCAACATGCTATCAGAATGATTATGATGTGGTATGATGGGATGGTATCCTCCTTTAAATGAATTGAGTGACTCGACTTGGCACATGTTCATGCATGTAGTTGAATCAAATCAACATAGCCTTCATGATATTTATGTTCATGGTAGATTATATCCTACTCATGCTTGTATTCGGTGTAAATTAATTTTAATGCATGTTTACGGCTGTTGTCGCTCTCTCAGTTGGTCGCTTCCTAGTCTTTTGCTAGCCTTCACCTGTACTAAGCGGGATAACTGCTTGTGCATCCAAACTCCTTAAACCCCAAAGTTGTTCCATATGAGTCCACTATACCTTCCTATATGCGGTATCTACATGCCGTTCCAACTAAATTTGTATGTGCCAAACTCCAAACCTTCAAATGAAATTCTGTTTTGTATGCTCGAGCAGCTCATGTTTCAACTAGGGCTGACCTTATTTCCATGTTAGGCGGTTATTCTCAAGAGGAGTGGACTCCGCTCCTCATTCACGAGAAAAATGTTTGGTCGCCGGGATGCCCAGCCCATGCTTTATGCAAACTAAATCAAAATAACTACAAACAAAACTCCCCCTGGGACCCGTTGAATGTTGGAGGCACTCGTTGTTTCGAGCAAGCCATGGATTGATGCTTGTGGAGGAGGGGGAGTGTAAATTTTACCATTCTGTTTGGGAACCGCCTATAATTTGTTTAGCATGGAAGATATCGTCATCTCATAGTTGTTGCATTGACAGCAAAAGTATGCCGCTCAAAATGTTATTCAATCTCTATTTTAAAACCGAGCTCTGGCACCTCTACAAATCCCCGCTTCCCTCTGCGAAGGGCCTATCTATTTACTTTTATGTTGAGTCATCATCTTTCTTATTAAAAAGCACCCGCTAGAGAGCACACTGTCGTTTGCATTCATTATTATTGGTTTATATTGGGTATGACTAGACTGGATCTCTTTTACCATGAATTACAATGTTTAGTCAGTCCTTGATCCTTAAAGGTGCTCTGCATTTATGTTTTGCGGTTTCAGAAAGGGCTAGCGAGATACCATTTTGTTATATCATGTTATGATTATTTTGAGAAAGTGTTGTCATCCGAGTTTTGGTATTATGGCTCGCTAGCTGATTATGCTATTGATATGAGTAATTTTGAGACCTACGTGTTATTGTGAGTACGGTTAGTTCATAATATTGTTGAAACTTGAATGTTGGCTTTTCATGTTTACAACGACAAGAGCAAACAGAGTTTGTAGAAGTTTTTCTTTTTCTCTTTCAGTTTGTCAACTGAATTGCTTGAGGACAAGCAAGGGTTTAAGCTTGGGGGAGTTGATACGTCTCCGTCGTATCTACTTTTCCAAACACTTTTGCCCTTGTTTTGGACTCTAACTTGTATGATTTGAATGGAACTAACCCGGACTGACGCTGTTTTCAGCAGAATTGCCATGGTGTTGTTTTATGTGCAGAAAATAAAAGTTCTTGGAATGACCTGAAACTCCATGGAACACCTTAGAAAAAACAATAAAAAATCCTCGCCAAAGATGAAGAGCAGGGGCCACACCCTGTCCATGAGGGTGGGGGTGCCCCCTGGGCACGCCCCCCTACCTCGTGGGCCCCCTGGTGGCCCTCCGACGCCAACTCCAACTCCATATATTGGCTTTCGGGGAGAAAAAAATAAGGGAGAAGAAATCATCGCATTTTATGATACGAAGCCACCGCCAAGCCCTAATCTCTCTCGAGAGGGCTGACCTAGAGTCCGTTCGGGGCTCCGGAGAGGGGGGTTTGTCGCCGTCGTCATCATCAACCATCCTCCATCACCAATTTCATGATGCTCACCGCCGTGCGTGAGTAATTCCATCGTAGGCTTGCTGGACGGTGATGGGTTGGATGAGATTTATCATGTAATCGAGTTAGTTTTGTTAGGGTTTGATCCCTAGTATCCATTATGTTCTGAGATTGATGTTGCTATGACTTTGCTATGCTTAATGCTTGTCACTAGGGCCCGAGTGCCATGATTTCAGATCTGAACCTATTGTGTTTTCATGAATATATGTGTGTTCCTGATCCTATCTTGCAAGTCTATAGTCACCTACTATGTGTTATGATCCAGCAACGCCGAAGTGACAATAATCGGAACCACTCCCGGTGATGACCATAGTTTGAGGAGTTCATGTATTCACTATGTGCTAATGCTTTGTTCCGGTTCTCTATTAAAAGGAGGCCTTAATATCCCTTAGTTTCCAATAGGACCCCGCTGCCACGGGAGGGTAGGACAAAAGATGTCATGCAAGTTCTTTTCCATAAGCACGTATGACTATACTCGGAATACATGCCTACATTACATTGATGAACTGGAGCTAGTTCTGTGTCACCCTATGTTATGACTGTTACATGACGAACCGCATCCGGCATAATTATCCATCGCTAATCTGGTGCCTACGAGTTTTCCATATACTGGTTCTCGCTTATTTACTTTTCCGTTGCTACTGTTACAATCACTACAAAATACCAAAAACATTACTTTTGTTGTCTTTACTTTTGTTACCGTTACCACCACTATCATATTACTTTGCTACTAAACACTTTACTGCAGATACTAAGTTTCCAGGTGTGATTGAATTGACAACTCAGCTGCTAATACTTGAGAATATTCTTTGGCTCCCCTTGTGTCGAATCAATAAATTTGGGTTGAATACTCTACCCTCGAAAACTGTTGTGATCCCCTATACTTGTGGGTTATCAGCGTGCTCATTGAGTTCATCTGTGAGAACTGGGACATTTTTGCATGGAAGCCTTCTGACATGCCAGGTGTACCGAGGGAACTTGCTGAGCACACTCTCAATATTTATCCCAAGTTCAAACCGGTCAAGTAGTTTCTTCACCGCTTTAACGAGGAAAGATTCAAGGCTATTAGTGAGGAGGTAGCCCGGCTGTTGGCGGCTGGGTTTATCGTCGAAGTGTTTCACCCTGAGTGGTTGGCTAATCCGGTGCTAGTCCTTAAGAAAAACGGCACTTGGCTCATGTGTGTAGACTAGACAGACATGAACAAAGCTTGTCCAGCAGATCCTTTTGCTCTCTCACGCATTGATCGGATCATTGATGCAACGGCGGGTTGTGAGCGTCTGAGTTTCTTGGATGTCTATTCAGGTTATCATCGGATCAAAATGGCAGTTAAGAACCAGGAGAAGACAGCCTTCATCACTCCCTTTGGAGCCTTCTGCTATGTTTCTATGCCTTTTGGGCTCAAGAGTGCCCAGGAAACTTATCAGCGCTGTGTGCAGAATTTTCTTCACACTCAGATTGGGCGCAATGTTCATGCCTATGTGGATGATATTGTAGTAAAATCAAGGAAGAAGGAGACATTGATAGATGATCTCAAGGAGACTTTTGACAATCTTCAGGTTAATAAGATGATGCTTAATCCGGACAAGTATGTTTTCGGTGTTCCGTTGGGCAAGCTCTTAGGTTTTCTAGTGTCCAACAGAGGCATTGAAGCTAATCCGGAAAAGATCAAGGCGATTACATCATTGGCCAAACCGGCATGTATTAATGATGTTCAGCGTTTGGCAGGTCGAATTGCAGCGCTGAGCCGGTTTATTAGCCGCTTGGGAGAGAAGGCAATCCCTCTATATCAGATGTTGAAGAAAACAGACACTTATGTCTGGAGTAAGGCGGCTGATGCGGCGTTTGAAGACTTGAAGCGGCAATTGGCTGAACCGCCGGTTCTTGCTGCTCCGATTCACAAGGAGCCCTTGTTATTGTACGTGGCTGCTAATGCCCGTGTTGTTAGTGTGGCAATTGTGGTTGAGCGCAAGGAGGCTGGGAAGGAATATCCGGTTCAACGGTTGGTTTACTATATCAGCGAAGTGCTTATCGAGTCAAAGCAAAGATATCTGCATTGGCAGAAGTTGGTATATGGGATTTTTATGGTGAGTCGTAAGCTTAATCAATACTTTCTAGGCCATCCCATCACAGTGGTCAGTTCTGCTCCTTTGGGTGATATAATTCAGAACGGGGAGGCAACTGGCCGGGTTGCAAAGTGGGCAATTGAGCTTGGCGAAGGAAATATGCCCTAGAGGCAATAATGAAGTTATTATTTATTTCCTTATATCATGATAAATGTTTATTATTCATGCTAGAATTGTATTAACCGGAAACATAATACATGTGTGAATACATAGACAAACAGATTGTCACTAGTATGCCTCTACTTGACTAGCTCATTGATCAAAGATGGTTATGTTTCCTTGCCATAGACATGAGTTGTCATTTAATTAACGGGATCACATCATTAGGAGAATGATGTGATTGACTTGACCCATTCCGTTAGCTTAGCACACGATCGTTTAGTATGTTGCTATTGCTTTCTTCTTGACTTATACATGTTCCTATGACTATGAGATTATGCAACTCCCGTTTACCGGAGGAACACTTTGTGTGCTACCAAACGTCACAACGTAACTGGGTGATTATAAAGGTGCTCTACAGGTGTCTCCAAAGGTACATGTTGGGTTGGCATATTTTGAGATTAGGATTTGTCACTTCGATTGTCGGAGAGGTATCTCTGGGCCCTCTCTGTAATACACATCACTTAAGCCTTGCAAGCATTGCAACTAATGAGTTAGTTGTGGGATGATGTATTATGGAACGAGTAAAGAGACTTGCCAGTAACGAGATTGAACTAGGTATTAAGATATCGACGATCGAATCTCAGGCAAGTAACATACCGATGACAAAGGGAACAACATATGTTGTTATGCGGTCTGACTGATAAAGATCTTCATAGAATATGTGGGAGCCAATATGAGCATCCAGGTTCCGATATTGGTTATTGACCGGAGACGTGTCTCGGTCATGTCTACATAGTTCTCGAACTCGTAGGGTCCGCATGCTTAACGTTATGATGACAGTTATATTATGAGTTTATATGTTTTGATGTACCGAAGGTTGTTCGGAGTCCCGGATGTGATCACAGACATGACGAGGAGTCTCGAAATGGTCGAGACATGAAGATTGATATATTGGAAGCCTATGTTTGGATATCGGAAGTGTTCCGGGTGAAATCGGGATTTTACCGGAGTACCGGGAGGTTACCGGAACCCCCGGGGAGGTTAATGGGCCTTAGTGGGCCTTTATGGAGAAGAGGAGAGGCGGCCAGGGCTAGGCCGCGCGCCCCTCCCCCCTAATCCGAATAGGACAAGGAGAGGGGGGTGGCGCCCCCCCCCCTTCCTTCCTCTCTCCCTCCTCTTTCCCCCTCCCAAGTCCTAATCCAACTAGGAAAGGGGGGGAGTCCTACTCCCGGTGGGAGTAGGACTCCTCCCGGCGCGCCTCTCCCCTTGGTCGGCCGCACCCCCCTTGCTCCTTTATATACAGGGGCAGGGGGCACCCTAGAGACACAACAATTGATCATTGATCTCCTAGCCGGGTGTGGTGCCCCCCTCCACTATAGTCCACCTCGATAATACTGTAGCGGTGCTTAGGCGAAGCCCTGCGTCGGTAGAACATCAACAATGTCACCACGCCGTCGTGCTGACAAAACTCTCCTCAACACTCGGCTGGATCGGAGTTTGAGGGACGTCATCGGGCTGAAAGTGTGCTGAACTCGGAGGTGTCGTACGTTTGGTACTTGATCGGTCGGATCGTGAAGACGTACGACTACATCAACCACGTTTTGCTAACGCTTCCGCTTACGGTCTACGAGGGTACGTAGACAACACTCTCCCCTCTCGTTGCTATGCATCACCATGATCTTGCGTGTGCGTAGGAATTTTTTTGAAATTACTATGTTCCCCAATAGTGGCATCCGAGCCAGGTTTTATGCGTTGATGTTATATGCACGAGTAGAACACAAGTGAGTTGTGGGCGCTATAAGTCATACTTCTTACCAGCATGTCATACTTTGGTTCAACGGTATTGTGAGATGAAGCGGCCCGGACCGACATTACGCGTACGCTTACACGAGACTGGTTTCACCGCCACGAGCACTAGTTGCTTAAAGGTGACCGGCGGGTGTCTGTCTGTCTCACTTTAGTTGAACCGAGTGTGGCTACGCCCGGTCCTTGCGAAGGTTAAAACAGCACCAACTTGACAAACTATCATTGTGGTTTTGATGCGTAGGTAAGAACGATTGTTGCTAAGCCCATAGCAGCCACGTAAAACTTGCAACAACAAAGTAGAGGACGTCTAACTTGTTTTTGCAGGGCATGTTGTGATGTGATATGGTCAAAATGTGATGCTATATTTTATTGTATGAGATGATCATGTTTTGTAACCGAGTCATCGGCAACTGGCAGGAGCCATATGGTTGTCGCTTTATTGTATGCAATGCAATCGCACTGTAATGCTTTACTTTATCACTAAGCGGTAGCGATAGTCGTAGAAGCATAAGATTGGCAAGACGACAACGATGCTATGATGGAGATCAAGGTGTCGCGCCGATGACGATGTTGATCATGGAGGTGCTTCAGAGATGGAGATCACAAGCACAAGATGATGATGGCCATATCATATCACTTATATTCATTGCATGTGGTGTTTATCTTTTATGCATCTTATCTTGCTTTGATTGATGGTAGCATTATAAGATGATCTCTCACTAAATTTCAAGATAAAAATGTTCTCCCTGAGTATGCACTGTTGCCAAAGTTTGTCGTGCCCAGACACGATGTGATGATCGGGTGTGATAAGCTCTATGTCCATCTACAATGGGTGCAAGCCAGTTTTGCACATGCAGAATACTCAGGTTAAACTTGATGAGCCTAGCATATGCAGGTGGCGTTAAGCAGAATAGATAAGGTCTAAATAGGATTTATCCAGGAACAGCAGGACGTTGTACAAAGGCAGACTAAAGCTATGGATTTACCATAGAAAGAAACCACCAGGTCTAGCTAAGGTACAGTAAGAGGCCAAGGGGAAAAGCGGAAAAGCACTAATGAACATCGACGAACACAGATGAACTCGAAGCCCTAATAGATCTAGGGTTAAGGAAGGGAGTACTTACCAGGGCCACACAGCGGCGGAGGAGTAGCTCAAACCTCTGGTACGAACAGGGTGGTGCATCAGCCTAGTCGGTGCAGAGTTGAAGGTCGACGGTGCCGGCGGTGCTTGAGCTCTTCGGGTCGCGAGGAGGAAGACAGGTGAAGAGGCAAGGGGAGAAAATGGAAAGACTCCCCTGGCCCTATTTATAAAGAGAAGGGGATAAGTGGCAGGCGCGAAAATCGAGGAGCCTGAAGCGGTAAAAAAGGGCGCAGTTGTCGCCTCGATCTTCGGGATATAATTAATGAAGGGAATCTTTTTTATCTTTTTGTACGGAGATGATGTCATGACAATCTGCTGCTGTGTCCAGAGGATGATGTCTTGGCGGTTTTACAAAAGTTTATAGGAGAAGACATCATGGCGGTTTACGAGAAACGTAAGAAGGTGTTCACGGAATTTTTCTAAGTATTGAAGATTGACATGAACTGGTTCAAGTCAGCATGGGGCCTAATGTTGGGGACATAACTACTGATTATAAACCGGCCAGGAGGGGCCAGTTCACCCTCAATCATATTTGAAGCCCATGGAGACCAGGAAGATGGCGCTTTACTAATGAAGCTTAGAGGCCTGAAGCCCAAAGGCGGATTAAGGCCCATATTTGTAAACCGCCATAGTTGTATAACTTGTGTTGTAAGTTAGGGAGGCAGAGACCGAGCCGGACACTTGTATGAGCCGGCCTCGGAACTCTGTAAACCGGCCGGGCGTCAACCTGTGTATATAAAGGGACGACCCGGCGGCGGTTCAGGGACAAGAAACAACAACTCGAGACTCAGGCAAGGCGTATTTCGCTCCCTGGTCATCGAAACCAATCAATTCCATCACAACTAGACGTAGGCTTTTACCTTCATCGAAGGGGACGAACTAGTATAAACTCTCGTGTCCTTTGTCCGGTTTAACCCCTTCAAGCTAACCCATCGCGATGGCTCCACGACTAAGTCCTTTCATGAGGATATCTGACGTGATATTTCCACGACAGGTCGGTTCCATCCTGCGCCACATATAGGTTGGACCGAGACGCGTTATACGAAGACCCATGTGGAGGACTCAGCGTACAACACAAAGCTACCAGAGTCATGGAGGACTCTATCCCCACTGGTGATAAGCCGACTATATATGATTCGTAACCCTAGTCCCCCAGTATGTTATAGAAGCTTGGGGGCTAGTTTGTCGATAGTATACACACACGCACAATGCTTGGTATTCACGTGTACTTTGTACACACCCCTATCACTAATATACGGTACTAGAAGTAGGCTTTTTCCTCAAATGCAAGGGTCCCAACTAGGGTAAAAGTTTGCCTCGTATTACCATCGAGCCTAATAGTCAGGGATATCCTACCGAATGATATGATGGAATCATATCTGCCAACTACTAAGAGAGAGGTGTGTCTGGGGGGGGGCAATGTGTGCGAGAGAGGCCTAAAGAATAATGTGCATGCAGGAGACACGTAAGCACATATATGTGCGTATAGAGGGCTAGTAGAGACCGTGCGTGTGTGTATATGCATATGAGAGAAATAGGGTTTTCCAACTGAGATTAGTGAAAAGAGTGGTACATAGTAGTCAGAAAGAGAGAGGGAGATACAGAGAGAGCATGTGCGTGAGACACCCCGACACCCCGAGAGAGATTGTGAGCATGTGTGAAAGAGAAATGCCGATGCATATAAAGTATGTGCACTTATGCATTAGATAGAGAGATACATATAGCGTGTTTGTGAGAACGGTCCGAGGCATAGTGCATCTACGTGCAAAAGGCGGTTCTATGCATTAAATTAAAATATAAATGGCATTATTATTTTTGGATTAGATCATGAATTTTGCAATTTGCATATGGACAAAAATTGGTCTATCAGACACCCAAACTCTATTGAATTCTAGCATGTGCATGTGTTTATTTCATATTATCGATCCATAGAGTGAGAACGGTTTGAAATACAGGCAATGGATGCTTTTGCAATTCATATATAAACATTAATTAGTGCACTCCATGTTGTTAGTGTGAAGCACTTTATACATTTGTCACTTGCATGGATACATTCCAAATTGCTATCTAGGAAATCGGATACATGTCGAATCCAACATAAAGGGGGTTTCGAAGATTCGAATTCATAGGAAGTGCATTCATATATTTGAACCCGAGATAATGGCATTTGTAAATCAGATGTTAAAGGCGGCATCAATCTTTGTTGTGCATTTGAACATGCTATATATATTTATACGCATGTCTAACTTCTTTTTTTGCAACCAAGGAAATTATATCTGGAACCATGCATGAACTGGGGTAAGTTGCATATTCTTTAATATATACTCATGTACAATGTATATTAAAATGTGCCCCTCCGTTCCAAAATAATCGTAGCTTTAGGATTTTCAAGAGTAAAGATTTGTGAAGTTTGACAAATCCTGAAAGTTCAATTCAAGAGAACCGAAAATGTTAATGCTTCTGCTCCCAAATATTGAATGGAGCACCAAATAGGCCTCTGGTCACCCGAAATCGCGTGAGACTAATGTTTGGTGGTAGGAAATTACTATCCTAACTCTGGCCCAGGTAGCCTATCGGCCCGATGTCCAAAGGTCTAAACTGGGGTAGGTTTGTAACTTCACCAAGACGCCAGTCTCAACCGCCTCCGAGAACCATTCATACGCCGTCGGCGCCTAAACACCCATGCGCTTGGCCGAAATCTATCCTGCCCACATTTGGGGTACCTGAGATTATTGTCCTACCCCCAACCCGCAATATGTCTGAAATTTTAGATGGGGGCAAAGTTTGTAACTTTCCCCAAATTTCAAACAAGCGCGTCTCAAACCGAAACATTGTTCCCCCTTAGTTCCCCGCCTCCCTCCATTTCCCCATTCATACTCCGTGGGTGCCAAAACACCCTCTCCACCAGTCGCGAAACCCTAGCCTCCTCGGTCCTCCACCCCATAGCACCAATCCACCGCCGCCCTCCTCCATCATGCCGGAGCCGGTACCCTGACGTCGTCGTCCAACGCAACCGCAACCGCAACGCCCTCAAGGACTTAGCAGTTGAAGCTGAGGCAAAGCTGCCTCCACGACACCGACACCGACGTGCGCCGTACCAAAACCACTCCGACCACGCTGTCCTGCGCCTCACTGTTGCCGCTCCACTGTCGCAACCGTCCACCGCAGCGGAGCTGTTCCCGCTACGCTGTCGTTCGCCGCCTCGGATCTGGTTCCCCCCACCGATAGACGGCCACCACACCACACTTAACAACTTGGCCATGGGTTCGTCTAAGGCTCCATCATCCTCCACAACTTCTCGTTTCCAGCGAACCACAAGAAAATCGTTGGAAAAACAAAAGGAGGACACAACACTGCCAGCAGAAAGAGGTACTCATCTCCCCTTATTCGTGCAAATCTTACGTCTCTGTTCACATCGTATTCATCCCACAAAAGAAACTAGTTGAGCACTTCTTACTGCATCTTCTTCGTGATACTAAATGCACAAGGTTTCCTCCCTTTACTATTTCTCATTTGCTAGAGGTCAGTAGCCCGCCTGGATTTCAATTCAGGGTCAGTCAAACCGCAATTAAAAGAAGCAGCACCCGCTTAGGCGCGCGGAACACCTAGTCCGCCTGTTCGCCGGGGAAGCGGCGCATCGGTGTCTATCATAGGGGTGTGGGTGCAGGAGCTGCTTGCGCCCGATCTGGAGGTCGGCGGGGCTTGAATGGATGGCCAGGAGGTTGTGCCAAGCACAGCGGTGCAGTGAGGTCGAGGGGAGGGCGCAGGCAAGGGACTGGGCCAGTGGTCGCTGGTGTTTTGAGGAAGATCGTCAACACTGACTGGCTGGAGGTAGATGAAGGCGATCTGCCCATTCTTTGTACATCGGACGGTGCAGAAAAAATGGACTGGCCTATTTGTTTTCAGACAACTGTTATTTTCATAGAATCCTGTAGTAATTTAGTGTGCGATGCATGTTGCAGAGCTATCATATGTCTCCCGTCATTTATTTCTCACCGACCTGCTATCTCCTACCTTTACACTATACTAATTGTGCACACACTTCACCCATACTCACACTATTGTTTTTTTATACATGGGTATTTCAGACTCTGACGCGGTGTGAAAAGAAAAGACAGAAGTCGCTCCAGTGTAATTCGAAGATAAGCACTAAGCGTTTCAGCGCTCTAAAGGGTGCAGTGTTAGCAGTTGGAGACAGTAAATGTAGCTCTGCAGTTGATGATCTCAATTGCCACACACAACCATCCTAGGTGCTTGCTTTAACTTCGCGCTGTCAAATGTGGTTGCATGTTGCATATGGTGTCTAGCTTGTATTGCTTCCAATTTGGTTAAATTGCATCTGCTTACTTTACACATTATACCTTTGGTAATGACATGCCTTCCTATTTTTGATACATACTACATATGTCTATTAACCATGTTCGTACATCAAACTAATGCTCTTTTGTATCCCTCGTCAATCACTTATGATGAGACAGTCACCCCGGTGGGTTATTGTGAGACGCCCTACTCATTTAAAGAGTGCAGTGTCATCCTCCCCACATGATTCTCAAGAAACAGCGAGGCTAAATGAAGATAGTCAACGTAGCTCTCTAGTTGATGACCGCAGTTCCCCCACACCACCATCGCAGGTGCTTGCTCTTACTTGGCAGTGTGATATGTGGTTGCATGTTGCATATGGTGTCTACCTTGTAATGCTTCTAATTAGGGTAAATTGCATCTGCTTAGTTAACACATTATACCTGTGAATATGACATGCCTTCCTGTTTTTGGTACATACTACGTCTTTCTATTAACCATGTTCTTACATCAAACTACTTTTCTTGTGTATCCCTCATCAATCACTTCTGACGATACACCTTCAAGTTGACAGTGTAATATTGGTTGCATCTTGCATATCATTTCAAACATGTATTGCCTCTAATTTGTTGAAGTGCCACTTATAATGAGACACATCTAACTTGGTAGAGTGATTTTGGTTGGATCTTTCATATGGTGTCTAGATTGCATTGCTTCCAATTTGTTGAAATGCCTTCTGCTTAGCGTTTTTCATACATATTCCATCCACCTACAATGTGGTTGCCATACATAAAAGTTGTGTTCATTAGTATCATGCATCAACGAATTTGGAAGTGCGAATTTCATTCCTTTTTCTTGTGTGTTTACATGACAAGGCAAATATGAAAGGTCAAAGGCACGGAATGATGCTGGTCCTATGGAGCAACCAAAACAGATGATCTCTGTAGATTCTCCTGCTACTCGTACTGCAGTGCTAGTTCCAAATCTCATCTCCCCTATTCCACAATCCAAGGTGCTTGCTCTAACATGACAGTGTGATATCTGGTTGCATGTTGCATATGGTGCCTAGCTTGTATTGCTCCTAATTTGTTAAATTGCATCTCCTTAGCTTACACATTATACATGTGAATATGACACGCCTTCCTGTTCTTGGTACATACTACATCTGCCTATCACACCATGTTCTTACATCAAACTACTGTTCTTGTGTATCCTGCATCTATCGCTTATGATGAGACAGTCACGCCCGTGGGTTAGTATGAGACGCGCTACTCTTATAAAGAGTGCAGTTTCATCCTCTCCACATGATTATCACGAAACAGCAAGCCTAAATGAAGATATTGAACGTAGCTCTGTACTTGAAGACCGCACTTCCCCTACACCACCATCACAGGTGCTTGCTCTAACTTCACAATGTGATATGTGGTTGCATGTTGCATACGGTGTCTAGCTTGTAATGCTTCTAATTAGGGTAAATTGCATCTGCTTAGTTTACACATTATACCTATGAATATGACATTCCTTCCTATTTTTGGTACACACTACATCTATGTGTTAACCATGTTCTTACATGAAACTACCTCTCTTATGTATCCTGCATCAATCACTTACGACGAGTCACCTTTATTCGTTGCATATTGCATATTATTTCAAGCTTGTTGCCATGTATTGCTTCTAATTTGGTCAAATACAATTTTTAGGGCACCCTTTTAATTTGGCAGAGTGATATTGGTTTCATCTTTCATATGGTTTCTAGCTTGCATTGATTCTAACAAGTTCAAGCACCTTGTGCTTAGTTTACACTTTATACATCATACAAGTCAATATGTCACGCCGTCCTATTTTTCATACATATTCCATCCTCCTATCATACGGTTGCCTTACATGAAAGTAGTGTTCATGAGTATCATGCATCAATGAGTTCTGAAGAGCAAATTTTATTCCTTTTTCTTGTGGGTTTGACTTGACAAGGCAAAATCAAGAAAGAGGAAGGAAAATAGTAAGGAAGGCGATGATGGTGGTCCTATGCAGCAATGTAAACGGAGCATCTGTACCGATTCTCCTCGTACTGATAGTGCATTACAAGGTCCAAGTCTCCGCTCCCCTACCCCACCATCCAAGGTGCTTGCTCTAACTTGGCAGTGTGATATCTGGTTGCATGTTGCATATGGTGTCTAGCGTGTATTGCTCCTAATTAGTGTAAACCATATCTGCTTAGCTTACACATGATACGTGTGAATATGACACGCTTTCCTGTTTTTGGTACATACTATATCTGTCTATCACACCATGTTCTTACATGAAACTACTCTTCTTGTGTATCCTGCATCGGTCACTTATGA
This sequence comes from Triticum aestivum, assembly GCF_018294505.1. Classification (NCBI taxonomy): domain Eukaryota; kingdom Viridiplantae; phylum Streptophyta; class Magnoliopsida; order Poales; family Poaceae; genus Triticum; species Triticum aestivum. The sequence continues at coordinate 609,581,086 of NC_057810.1, read as the reverse complement.
TGGGACACCTTTAAGTTGGCAGTGTGATATTGGTTTCCGTCTTGAATATGATTTCTAGCATGTATTGCTTCTAGTTTGATGAACGCCACTTATGACGAGACAGTTTTAACTTGGCAGAGTGATATTGATTGCACCTTCCATATGGTGTCTAGTTTGCAGTGCTTCTAATTTGTTGAAGTGCCTTCTGCTTAGTTACCACATCATAGGTGTGAATATGTCAAGCTGTCCATTTTTTCGTACATATTCCATCCTCGTATCATGACTTTTCCTTTCATCAGAGTAGGGTTTGTCAGTATCATGCATGAATGAGTTCTGAAGAGCGAATTATATTCCTTTTTCTTGTCGGTTTGACCTCACAATGCAAAATTAATAAAGCTTAAGGAAATTGGCAAGGCATTGGATGATGGTGGTCCTTCCGAGCAACTGAAATGGAGGTTCTCTATAGATTCTACTCCGCCATCCTCCCAACAAGATTTGCCAGACAACGCAAGGCTAGACAGTCAACGTAGCTGTGTAGATGATGAGCACATCTCCCCTACTCCACCATCACAAGTGCTTTCTCTAACCTGGCACTATTATATGTGGTTCAGGTTGCGTATGATGTCTAGCTTGTATTGCTTCTAACTTTGTTGAATTGCATCTGCTTACTTTACACATAATGCCTGTGAATATGACATGTGTTCCTGTTTCTAGAACATACTGTATCTGATCACACGATGTTCTTACATCAGACTATTGTTCTTGCATATCCCGCATCAGTCACTTATGATAAGGCACCTTTAAGTCGCCACCGTGATATTGGTTGTGTCTTTCATATGATTTCTAGCATGTACTGCTTCTAATTTGTTGAAACGCCATTCATTTTGAACTTGGCAGAGTGATATTAGTTGCATCTTTCATATGGTGTCTAGCTTGCAGTGCTTCTAATTTGTTGAAATGCCTTCTGCTTAGTTACCACATCATAGGTGTGAATATGTCACGCCATCCTATTTTTCATACATATTCCATCCTCGCATCATGTGTTTGCCTTTCATCTGAGTAGTGTTCGTCAGTATCATGCATGAATGAGTTCTGAAGAGCGAATTTTATTCCTTTTTCTTATCGGTTTGACTTCACAATGCAAAATCATTACAACTGAAGGAAATTAGTCCGGCAGTGGATAATGGTGGTCCTTCGGAACAACTCAAACAGGGGGTCTCTACAGATTCTACTCCGCCATCCTCCCAACAAGATTCGCAAGACAACACAAGGCTGGACAGTCAACGTAGCTGTGTAGATGATGAGCACATCTCCCCTACTCCACCATCACAGGTGCTTGCTCTAACTTGGCACTATTATATGTGGTTGCATGTTGCGTATGGTATCTAGCTTGTATTGCTTCTAACTTTGTTGAATTGCATCTGCTTACTTTACACATAATGCCTGTGAATATGACATGTGTTCCTGTTTCTAGAACATACGTGTACATGATGAGCACATCTCCCCTACACCATCACAGGTGCTTGCTCTAACTTGGAACTGTTATATGTGGTTGCGTTTTTCGTATGATGTCTAGTTTGTATGGCTTCTGATTATGTTGAATTGCATCTACGTTGCTTACAACTTATACCTGCAACGATCACTTACCCATAAGACACATTTAACTTGGGACTGTGATGTAGGTTGCATCTTGCATTGTCTTCTAGCTTGTACTGCTTCTAATTTCTTGAAATGGCACTTATGACGAGACACTTTTTACCCGATAGAGTGATATTGGTTGCATGTTCATATGGTGCCTAGCTTTCATTTCTTCTAATTTTGTTGAAATGCCTTCCGCTTACTGTTTTTTCATACATATTCCATCCTCCTATCGTACGTGTGAATATGAAATGCTATCTTTTTTGTATATATTCCATCCTCCTATCCTGCGCTTGCCTTACATCAAAGTAGTGTTCATCTGTATCATGCATCAACCAGTTATGCAGAGCTAATTTTATTCATCTTCTTGTGGTTTTGACTTCATAAGGCAATATCAGAAAATAGGAAGGAAAAGAGTAAGTTAGGGGATGTTGGTGGTCCTCCGCACCGACACAAATAGAGACTCTCTAGATTTTCCACTGCTACTGCTAATGAAGTTGAAGTCCCAAGTCTACATGATGAGTTCATCTCCCGTACTCCACCATCGCAGGTGCTTGCTCTAAGTTCACAATGTGATAATTGGTTTCATGTTGCATATGTTGTCTAGCCTGTATTTCTTCTATTTTGATTAAATTGCACCTGTTGAGTTTATACGTTATACATGTGCATATGACATAGCTTTCTGTGTCTAGAATACACTGCATCTATCTATCATACCATGTTCTTGCATCAAAGTACTGATGTTGTGTATCCCGCATCGGTCACTCATGATTGGACGCTTTTAACATGGCAGTTTGATAGTGGTTGCATCTTCCATTGATTTCTACGTTGTACTTCTTTTAATTTTTCGGATTGCCACTTATGACAAGACACTTTTAACTTGGCAGAGTAATATTGCTTGCATCTTTCATATGGTGTCTAGCTTGCATTACTTCTATTTTCTTGAAAATCCTTCTGCTTAGTATACACATCGTAGCTGTGAATACGTCATGTCGTCCTGTTTTTCTTACATATTCCATCCTCATACAGTTGTCTTACATCAAAGTATTGCTTGTCTGTATCATGCCTCAATGAGTTCTGAAGAGCGATTTTATTCTTTTGTGTTGTGGGTACGGCTTGACATGGCAAAGTCAAAAAAGAGAAACGAAAATAATATAGTAGGGAGTGGTGTTACTCGTCGGGTGAAACGGAAAAGGATGTGCCGTCGAGATTCTGCTGGTACTTATAGTGCAATAGAAGTTCCAAGTCCACCGGCTAAATCTACAAACACAGTATCACCTGCGCTACCAGCTGCAGCATCCGCTTCAACTGTACCAGCATCTCAACGAGTTACTCGTTCGTTTGCTCTGGAACTAGCCAGTTCCCAAGCTGCCTTCACACCTAACACTACTTCCGAAGCACTGCTGACACAACAGGACTTGGCAAGATCAGATGAACCTCATGAGCATCAACACCAAGATGGTACCTGACCGAGTCAAGTTTCAGTTGCATGCTCCTTTATATGTACTCTCACAGTTTGATGTACATACCACTTTCCATATTCGTTGTTGAACTAGCACCACGGCGCAAGCGGAAACAGACATCAGGGATAATGCTTGACAGATTAACAAAATCTAAAGGAGGAAGAATGGAGATCCATTTTGACGCAGGTTTAAAAAGGCCACGTGATGCTACAGAGTCAGCCAAGTTAGTATCAGAGGCAGCCATTGCCGTTAGGTGTCATGCACGTATCCTCCCAATGTGGATCCAGTACAAGAATGAGAAAGACAATACCCAGTTTAACACCTTCCTTGACCATTTATCCGTAAGTAAGTTATTCATCGCAATTAGTAATATTATCTTGCTTTGTCCCATACTTTCTAGCTTCCTCCTAATACGACTCACATTCTTTTTCAATAGATGAGGTTCAAGTTGGATCTGAAAGATGATGCAACTAAACAAGCATGCACTCATGTTTTTCAGTCTGCTCTGCGACAGTATCGGTACCACCTTAGAAAATATCACTTTGAAGGCAAGACTAACAATGAAATCGCCCAAACATCTCGAGTGGAATATATTACAGATGAAGACTGGACATCCCTCGTTAAACACTGGTCTGATCCAAAGTATTAGGTAGGCTATATGTATTTGATCAGACCACATATTGAACTTGTATTTATGTATGTGCCTTACAAGTGTACCTTCTTCTAGGCTAACTGTTTGAAGAACAAAACCAACCATTCAAAAGTGAAATTCCAATAGACAACATGATCTTGTAGCTATATTGCACACTGCGAGGCTCTTGTAAATAGCTGCTACTTCCTTATTTTTTCTGTGCCATATTATCGTATCTATATTGACTTGTTCCAAATATAGAGGAAAGCCCGTGCAGACCAAAAAGAGCCTAAACTGAATGCAGTGCAAATCTTCAAGGATTGCCACACCAGCAAGATGAAGGGCATGAGCACACCAGCTCAAGCCGCTGTTGTAAGTCCTTACTCCTGCCTTTGAACTGATTGGTATTTTGATGTGTTCATTTAACTACTTGGTTTGCAGCCAATGTCAGTTACTCTGTTCACTTTTATACACAGTTGTCTTAACGTATCATTTCACCTTACATGGTTTAAAAGAGATGGAGGATATTCTTTTGGTTTTGATCTGTAATCTAGTTGTTATGTTCACATGCACACACAATGATAAAATAGCATGTTTGTTTTATATCCGTTTGCCCATGATATGAATGATGTCATACTATGTTCATCCTACTTGAAACCATGTCTCTTTATCCTTAGATGTCAACAAATGTGAGGAAATAGACAATACAATAGGCATGCTACATGGACATATGTTCCGAAAGTGATTTTATTATGTAGTTGGCACTACAATACATGCTAATGTATTACAGTAGTTCACCAAAATAAGTTATGTATAAATGTGTAACCTACTTTGTTTGTTTTTATCTCATTAGTAACTTATCTGGTACACTAATCTAAAAGTTCAAACTTTCAGGAAGCTATGGAACAAATTATTGAACAGCCACACCCACCTGAAGGTGACGAGGCTACCACAGGCAAAATGTCACCTCTTGCTCCATTGAGTCAGTATCTCTCCACTAATAGTGCAAAAAACACCTTCCTGCGTAATTTTGGGTTGGTTGTCAAGGTAACCTTGTCCAATCGCCTACTGAACAAAATCTTCCTGGTAGACAGAGTGATATATCTGTGGTCTAGACACAAGTCCAATCCCTAACGGACGTCGTTTGGGAAACAAGAATAGTGGTTGACAAATGTCATCAAGATATGAATGGTTTTGAAACCAGACTATCAGGCATTCGCTTCATTGTTCAAGAGCCATGGCGGAAAAAAGGTGAAGATCGTGCTGCTCCATCAGATTCTACAGCTTGAAACATTAGCACTCGGGTCAAATGATCTGTGCTTCTATACATCTGATGGTGCTTTTATCTGCAAGGACTGTAAACTTTATGCCAATAGGCCTTTTGTTGTATGGTTGGAATTTATTTTGTTGTGATGCAGCATTTATGATGGTGCCAAAGGCTGCAGTAATTACGACGCTATTTTTGTATAGTGTAGGTTTACCTTAGTAATGTATTCGGCCGAAAGCTTCGTAGGATCCCAACATGCCAACATTCATTGGGCCCATTCCAATTGGGCTAAAAATGATTATGGGCCGACATTTGCATGTTGCCCACTAAAAATATCTGGGCCTAAATCAGCATAAGCTTTCATATTTTTTTGGTAGGCATGTGCCCATAGTGGGCCTTTAACAGGCCTAAACATGATTTGGGCCCTCAGTAATAATAGGCCGTTTACAGGTGTAAATATCTCGAGCCCATAAAAAACATGGGTCTTTAATAGACTGAAAGTGAGATTGGGCTCTGATTGTGCCAAATAACCCACTGGTCTTAGTAGGCCGAAATGGTGGCCCATTTATGATGCGGATCTTTGACAAGCCAAAATTCGGACGGGCCGTAAATGCGCCGACCTAATACACGGGCCTTTAACAGGCCAAAACTTTGGTCGGGCTAGATTATAGTCATTTTTATATGGGCCATTAATGGGCCCGATGTGACGTTGGGCCACGTATGGCCCATGGTTTTCATCCAACGTTAACAGGCCAAAAAACACAACAGGCCGAAAGTGGCCCAAATCTATAGTGGGCCTCTAACAGGCCAAATGTCAGACATGGCCGAATATGACCCAAATCCTTCACGGTCATTTATGGGCCGAAAGTTTCAGTGGCCTATAAATGGGCCCAAATGAAGCAAGACCTTTAACAGGCCGGAAATACACCGGGCCGTAATTTGGCCCAAATACTTAGCGATCTGTTAACGGGTCAGAAGTGACCATGGGCCGCGATGATGAAAAGTTTAGGACAGGCCGTTGACGGGCCAATTTGACACTAGTCATACAGGCCTTAATAGAGAATGTTGGGCCTTTAGCTGGGCCGGCCCATTATGGTCAATGAAATCTTGTGGGGCTTTAGCTGGGCGGGCCCATTGTGGTCCGCTAAATCTTGTGGGCCTTTAGCTGGGCCGGCCCATTATGGTCTGCAAAATCTTGTGGGCTTTTAGCTGGGCTGGCCCATTATGGTCCACTAAATCTTATGGGCCTTCAGTTGGGCCAGCCCATTTAAACTTTATGGGCCACTTTTGGGCCCATCCATGCGTCAACATATCATAGGCCCATCTCGACCGTTGGATGAGTGACACCTGTGCCAACGCAGAGCTGGCGCGTGGTTCCGTCGGCCAATGAGAATTTTACACATGGAAAATTGGCATTGGTCGTGGCTGTTAGCGGGTTATCGGATCCAAAACCGGACCCAGTAGCTTAATGGCACTTAACAGCGTCCCGTTATGGTGGATGCCACGTGTCGGTCACCCTTGACGAAAGCACTTCTATGACGCGCGATTTATCGTCATGGAAGTGGACACTTCCGTGATGATGATTTTGTAATGTCATGGATCACTTCTACGACAGCACATGTATGACTATCTTGATTCTGTCATGAAATCGTCATGGATGTACATGCATGATAGAAATCGCGACCTACTGTGACAAACACGTATCATACGGAAGTGTATTTTTTTTGTAGTGCCTACTCCTGCTTGATTATATTCGAAGGGTACCGGGGTTACAAGAGTTGACCTACCACGAGATCGTAATGGCTAAGCCCTAGCTCGGCTAGCCTAATAATGTTATGATCCTGCCTTTAGTCTAAGCCCTCCGGTTTATAGATACCGGAAGGGCTTAGGGTTGTAAAAAGTCGGTTCAACATAAAGGAAATAGTATATCTGGACACCTAAACTTGCCATCCACGTATACGGGAGTCCCCATCGGACACGAGATGTGGTCTTCTTCCTTGTATCTTGATGGCCCATTAGTCCGGCCCATTTCAATAGATCGGACGCCCAAGGACCCCTTAATCCAGGACTCCCTCACCAACAACGGGGCCACGAGCGCCGCTCCTTCAGGTTGGGTGGCGGGGGCCGGCTCAGCCGCCCTGTACCTGGCGGTGCGGGATGTGGAGGATAGGTTCCTCACCCACAACGCCACTCTCCTGAAGGTGAGGGAGGAGCTGCTGGCACTGTGGGCGTCCGTCCGGGTATGCTCATCTTGCCTTTGCTTTTTTCTTCTTGCAATCTTCTATGGGGGCGCGCCAGCCCACCCATTGGGTGTAGTCCCCGAGTTCCGAGCCGGCCGCTAAGTAGGCGGGTTGGAACTCAAAGGCGTTCTTGTTTGCTAAAGTGTTGCTCTTGTTGTAGGACTACCACAATATGTGGGCGGCCGCCTACAACACGCAAAACCAGACGCTCACCACCCAGACTGCTGAGCTAACTCAGAGCCGAGGTATGTAAGCCGACTTTCAGTAGGGGTGCGCAAGCGCACCCATTGAGTGTAGCCCCCAAGATTCGGGCCGACTGCTGAGCAGTCGGGCCGGATCTTCTCCGGCAGCTCGTTCTTGTTTTTGTTGAAGTAGATTGGTGAAGTGCCTTGCTTGTTTTCTTTTGCAGCGGCTGCCACTGAGCTGAGGGAGCGCGTGGCTGAGCTTGAGGGACAGCTCCATGCTGTGGAGCAGGAGCGCAACCAGGCAGCCGCGGCACGCGACTGGCTAGAGAAGGAGCTGACGGACCAGGCCAAGCGGCACACGGACCAGGTCCGATCGCTGAAGGCAGACGAGAAGCACCTCACGACCGACTTCGAGACCCAACGCTCGGATTGGTCCGAGAAGGAGAAGCTCCTCCATGGCGGCTACTCCATGATTGAGGACATGCTCAACGGTACCTCTTTTCTTCTTCCGAATTGCCGACTGTTAGCTGCCGGCTACCACTGGAAGCCGGCTTCTAATGCCTTTGTCTTCTTTTTTGAGCAGAGTACCTCCTAGACCACACCATCGCCGTCTGCGTGGCCATCTAAGCCGAACGCAAAGATCAAAGGCGCGAGGGCAAGGAGATCGCGCATGAGCGGTCCAGGACTTTGAGCGAACAGCTCACAGCCGACTGGATGCGCCTGCGCCAACGCGTCGTCTGCTTTGCCGGCTTCAACGCACCGGGTTGCAGGTCTTGGAGGGGATGTGGCCGGGTGCGCGGATCCCGCGGACTCCTAGCCGGACGGCTGACTGGCTGGAGGTGGCGGCAGACGGGTTTGAGGCCTGGAAGAGCTCCACTGCACAGTCTGGTGCTACCAAGGCGCTAGAGTTCGTCAAGGCTTGGTATCCCGGCGTGCGCCTGGCGCAGCTGGCCACCTTCCGCCAGGAGGCGATACCGGAGTTGGCGGCGGAGCGCGAGGACATCACCATCCGCGCGTCGGCTCTTGCCGACTACGCCGACATCGGTGTTTCACCAGGAGTGGGGGGAGAACTGCAAAGAAGTGTCGCCGTCCTGGTTCAGGTTGCACCCGTCAGACGGGGTGGACTCGCCGGAGGAGATCTCCTCCAGCGACGAGGGTGATGAGGACGACGAGGACGAGGAAGGCAGCTACGTCGTGCCAGACAATGGAGCGACCAGCCGATCTTAGCCCGACCTGGCCCCGACTGGTGACCAGCCGGAGACCACGTCCGCCGCCACTGACAACCAGGCCGAGAACCAGCAGCCAGACGCCCCGCCAGCCGGAGCTACACCTGCCGTTGACCTGACCAGGCAGCCTGAGGAGCCCGTGGCCTAAGTGGCCTTTTATCTTTTTTAGTTTTTTCCTATCTCGTGCTCAAGACAATGTTAGTTATTCGTAGTTCCACCCAACGGGGGTGTAATTTGAACTTAATGAATGCTGGCCTTGGGCCTCTTTGCAATGTATATAAGTTTAAATCCCCACATAATTGTATGTGTTGTCGGGTTCTGGCTTGGTTTTGCTTCTGCCCTCTTTGGCTTTTTCCTTTGTCGTGTTCCTTTGGCCGCCTCCCTGCCAGCCGGACAGTCGCACTGCGGTCTGTGGCTGGGTCAGGGACTTGGTCGTTGGAACGGGCAAGTTACTTCAGCCACTTAGAGCATAGCTAGTCGAGCGAGAAGCCGGCCTGCCGGGTGCTGGGCAGCCGGACGAGGGAGGCGAGGGACCGGCTTGGCCATAGTCAGCATTCTTCCTTAGCCGTTTTTCATGTGGACAGCGTTTCCAGCCTTTGGCTCCTGCCAGTTGGACAGTCGCGCCGCAAGCTGTGACTGGAGCGAAGAGAGGGCTTTGGCGTCGGCACACTACTAGTCGGCTCCGGCTGGTGCAAACTTAATCCAAGGTGGTGAGCCCCCGGGCCGGCTAACCGGACCCGGAAGGGGCAAGAGAATAAAAAACTCAAATCATAGTAGAAGCTTATCTCATAGATAAAAAGCTAGCCCAGAGTGCATCTCGGGGACCTGAGGTCTTTGCTTAATACAAAAGTTAGTGTGGTACATACGCTCGCATCAACTGTAAAACGGACGGAGAAGGTTTGCGTTCCATGATCTCTCCGTCTCTTCATCGGCTATGCTTCGCTTGCATGCCCTGGGCTTTTGTGCATCGATGAGGTAGTACGAGTCGTTGCCCAGGGCCTTGCTGATGATGAAGGGGCCTTCCCAAGGTGTTGCGAGCTTGTGCTGGCCGGCTGACCGCTGGATCAGGTGGAGCACAAGGTCGCCTTTGCGGAAAGCATGCGGCTTGACCTTCTTGTTGTGCTAGCGGCGCAGGCTCTGCTGGTAGATGGCGGACCGGCTGAGTACTAGCAGCCAGCCTCTTCCAGCAGGTCGATGCGGTCTTCTCGCACCTCTTTTGTTTCTGCCTTCGTGTACATGGTGACACAAGGCGAGTCGAATTTGATATCCGTTGAGATGATAGTCTTGGGCCCGTACATGAGGAAGAAGGGCATGAAGCTGGTTTATCTGTTGGGCGTGGTCCAAAGATTCCAGAGGATGGCCGGCAGCTCGTCGATCCAGCACCGGTCGAGCGCTCCAGTGGCTCGACTAGGCGGGGCTTGATGCCGGACAAGATGATGCCATTTGCTCGCTCCACCTGGCCATTTGACTGAGGGTGGGCAACGGATCCTAGGTCCAGTCGGATGCCCTGGTTTGCGCAGAAACGGGACAAGGCGCCTTTGGCGAAGTTGGTGTCGTTCTTTGTGATGATGTTGTGGGGGACACCGTATCGGCTGTGATGTCCACGATGAAAGTGGCGGCTGTCAGGCCATTTAGTTTCTTGATTGGCTTGGCTTCTATCCACTTGGTGAACTTGTCCAGGGCGACCAGCAGATGAGTCATGCCGATGTGTGCTGTCTTGAACGGGTCCACCATGTCCAAACCCCATACGGCAAATGGCCAAGTGATGGGGATGGTCTTGAGGGCGGAGGTCGGCTGGTGCTGCTTGGTGCTGAACTTCTGGCACCCTTTGCACTTCTGGACCAACTCTTTGGCATCGTCCAAAGTAGTCGGCCAGAAGAAGCCATGGAGGAAGGCTTTGGCCACGAGAGACCTGGAGGTGGCATGGTGGCCACATTCTCCTTGATGAATATCCCTGAGGATGGCCATGCCTTTCTCTAGCTACACGCAGCGCTAGAAAACGCCGGTCACACTCCGTCTGGCGAGCTCTCTGTTGACGATGGTGTAGGCACCTGCTCGGCGCTGGATCTGCCGAGCCAATACCTCGTTGGCTGGTAGCACGCGGCTCATCAGAAAGTCACGGATGGGCTGGACCCAAGATGGGGTTGCCACCACTGTGAAGACAGCAACTGGCACTAGCGTGGCCGGGTTGGGAGGCGGCGGGCTAGAGTCGGCTGCTCCTGGTGGCGTCAATGAAGTCCCCAGGTCGACTGCAGTAGCCCCTGGGCTGCCTGCTGGAATCCCTGGGCCGGGTGCGAATGCTTTAGCCCCCGGGCCGCCTGCTGAAGTCCCCGGGCCGACTGCTGAAGTCCCCGAGCCGGATCCAACTGCTCCGGGGTTAGTTGGCATGCAGATGGACTCAAATTCCGATGTGGGCTTGATAGACGGCTTGCGCAGGCACTCGAGGGAGACGCCGGCTGGTATAGCCTATCGGGTGGAGCCAATGCAGGAAAGAGTGTCTGTTGCGTCGTTGTTGGCTCATGGCACGTGGAGGAACTCGCACCCGTCAAAGTGCCCGCTCATTTGCTGGACGAGGAAGCGGTAGCTCGCCATGTTGGCGTCCTTGGCATCCTAGTCGCCGGACGACTGCTAGACCACCAAGTCCGAATCGCTGCAGCCCGTAGCACAGGATGCGCCGGATCTTGATCTCCTTAGCCAGCCGGAGCCCAAAGATGAGTCCCTCATACTCGGCTACGTTGTTGGAGGTGGCGAAGTGGATTTGTAGAGTGTACTTCAGCTTGTCGCCTTTGGGGGAGGTGAGGACAATGACGGCTCCCAAGACGGTCCGCATCTTTGAGCCGTCAAAGTGCATCTGCCAATGAGTAGAATCCGGCGCTGGCGGCAGGTACTGGGACTCGGCCTAGTCGACTAGGAATTCGCCAGCGCTTGGTACTTGATGGTGGTGCGTGGCTGATAGAGGATGGTGTGGGAGCCAACTCGATGGCCCACTTGGCCACCCGGCCAGAAGCATCTTTGTTGCCCATGATCTCGGCAAGGGGGAGGTGCACACAACTGTGATGGAGTGCTCTTGGAAATATTGCTTCAGCTTCTTGGCGGCAAAGTACATGTGTAGCATATCTTCTGGTAGTGGGGGTAGTTCTGCTTGGAGGTGGACAAAACCTCGCTTAGGTAGTACACCAGCCTCTAGACCGGTTGCACCTTGCCGGCTTCTGCGCGATTGACGATAATCACATGCTGATGACTCGGTTGGTGGCGGCGATGTAGAGGAGCATGGGCTCTTTGGCAGCCAGAGCGGCCAGGATAGGCGGTGCAGACATCATGCGCTTGAGATGGAGGAAGGCTTTGTCCGCCTGGCCATTCCACTCGAAGCAACTGGTTTTATTCATGAGCTGGTACAGAGGGAGTGCCTTCTCGCCTAGCTGGCTGACGAACCGGCTGGGGGATGCCACACACCCGGTGAACTTTTGGACGTCATGCAGCTTGGTGGGTCTCTGCATCCGCCCGACGGCCTTGATCTTCACCAGGTTGCACTCGATCCCGCGTTCAGAGACAAGGAAGCCAAGGAGCTGGCTGGCTGGTACACCGAAGACACACTTCTCTGGGTTGAGCTTGATTTGAAAATGGCGCAAATTCTCAAAGGTCTCCTTGAGGTCTTCCATGAGGGTGTCGTGCTTCTCCATCCTCACCACAATATCGTCCAGATAGACATGGGCATTGCGGCCGAGTTGCTTCAAGAGGCACTTCTGCATACAACGTTGGAAGGTGGCGCCGGCATTCCTCAAGACGGATGACATGGTGATGTAGCAGAAAGCGCCGAATGGTGTGATGAAGGCGCTCTTCAGCTGGTCGGTTGGGTCCAGCTTGATCCGGTGGTAGCCGGAGTAGGTGTCCAAGAAGGACATCAGCTTGCAGCCAGCCGTGGAGTCTATCACTTGGCCGATCTGTGGCAGAGAAAACGAATCTTTGGGGAAGGCTTTGTTGAGGCTTATGTAGTCGATACAGATGCACCACTTGTTATTCTTCTTCAGCACAAGGACTGGGTTGGCAAGCCAGTCCAGGTAGAACACTTCCATGATGAAGCCGGCTGCCAGAAGTCAAGCGATTTCTTCACCAATGATCCTTCTCTTCTCTTCAGACAGGTGGCGGAGGGTTTGTTTGACCGGCTTAGCATCTGGCCTCATGTGTTGTTTGTGCTCGGTGAAATCCTTCAGAACACCCGGCATGCCCTTGGGCCACCATGCAAAGATGTCTCGATTCTCACAGAGGAAATCGATGAGCTTGCCTTCCTATTTGCTGCCTAGGTTTGCCCCTATGACAGCAAACCTCTTTGGGTGCACCGGATCCAAGGGGATTCTCTTGGTCTCTTTGGCCGGCTGGAAGGAGGCCCCGCCTTCTGTCTCCTTGGGATCGGCTGGCATGGCCGGCTGCTTGCTGGCCATGGCCACCACCCGTTCAAGGAGGCGCTTCTCTTCGGTGATGATGAGGGACTCGGCCAGCCGGCTGCTGGCGGTGGTGCACTCTAGCGACTTCTCGTAGTCACCGGCAATGGTGATGATGCCCTTGGGACCCGGCATCTTGGCCTTTAGATACACATAGTGCGGGACCATCATGAATTTGGCTAGCACAGGCCGGCCCAAGAGCGCGTGTTAGGGGTTGTCTAGGTCGACCACCTTGAACCAGATTGTGTAGCGACCAGACCTCAAACAGTCTGATCTCTGTGCATCAGTGTCATCCCTGGATCAGTAATGCTGACACGCATTGTACTTAAAGGATTTATAACAGAGTGGCAATCACACACTTATTACATCGAATGTCTCAAAAGAGAACTCATTACAATAAATATGGCTTAAGGCCATCTAATAACGATAACAGCGGAAGGCTTGGAAGATAAGTGAGTCCATCAACTCCAACGGCATCCCTGAGTATAGGACCACGATCCTAAGGCATCTTACTTGTCGTATGAAAAGTCTGCAACATGAACGTTGCAGCCCGAAAACGGGTTAGCACATGGAATATGCTAGCAATGTAACACATAGAGAGTAATGAAAGGATATAACTATACTATATGCATATATGGCTGGTGGAAAGCTCTATGGTTACAGCTTTTTGCATAAAGCCAATTTTTCCCTACTGCAAAGGAATAAATTTTATTTAACTATCATGGTGGTTGTTAAACATTGAGAATGGTTGACAGCATTCTCAATCCCAATTAAGTATCATCATTAAAAACCCAACAACTTTAACTAAAGTAACATGATGAGATTCACATGATAATCCAAGTACTAGATACTCAAAACATCCATAATCAGGGACACGGCTAATCATGATTAGTTTATACACTTTGCAGAGGTTTGTGCACTTTTCCCCACAAGACTCGATCTCCTCCGTTGGTTTTCTCGCACTTCATGGTGTTTGAGAAACGGATGACCGGGACATAGTCTTTCAGAAACGCTAGCACCTTACGATGGGTAGACCTGTACACCTACTTTCCCATACATCTGCTAGTCTACCACTGTAAGAGTTCGCACGACTTAATCAACTATGCTAGAGCCCATAATAGCATGTGGCTGCACACGGAAGTTTCTAGGATGAATAATCTTATGATCCCTTTGAGCCTGGGTGGCGGTCCAAAAACAAACAGGCAATCCTGGAATACCCAAGTGCCTCAATCCACCCAGATGTGTATTAAAGTTGCCACCTTAAATAAATCATTAATTAACAATCTCACATCTGTCATGGATACACTCACCCAATCCACGTCTACTAGCATAGCATGGCAATATAAGCAATCTTAGAAGTAACTCCCAAGGGTTTGATAATAAAACAGGTAATAGGTACTACCTCATCTACTTCCCAAAACCCACATATTAATCAGATACTAATCATGCAATTGTTTGAGGATTGACCTAATGCAATAAAACTGGGTAGTAATGAGGTATGATCAAAGTGTTACTTGCCTTGCTGATGATCCGTGAAACCTAGGGATTCAAAGTAGCAAGCGACGCAATCCAGATACTCTATCGCAAACAAACAAACAAACAACAAGCAAGCATACAATAAGTACTCATCTAATGCATAGGTAAAACTCAAATAAGAGATCTAACCAGAAAGTTCAACTTAAGAACTCCGGTTGGCAAAAGAAATCAAATCGAACGAAGCAACGAAAATCAAACTGCGAAAGAAACAAGCTTCGTTTACTAATCTGGACCTAAGTCAAATTTTACAGAAGCAAAACTTGTTTGAGTTGGTTAAACGGAAACAGTGTTTCGATACGAAACTCTAGGCGCTTAAATCGCCTGATTCCAATAAACGAGCGAAAAGATAAACTAAAACGCAAATCGGATCAGAAATCTCGATCAGAAATAATCGCGGAATAATCCGATAAAAAGAAAAACTGACGAACAGATTAACGAACGGACGTTCGTTAACTGAAACTAAATGGCGAAAATGTTCGTTAAAACGAACGAATGGGCGAACGCTCGCTAAATAAAATAAACCCTAAAAAAATAAAACCGATCTAAAAAAACAAATCTAGGGTTTCTTAAAAAAACGAAGTGGTTTTCTTTAAAAAACCGGTCCGGCGGCGGCGGCGGCGGTACCTCCGGCGAGGCACTCCGGCGGGGCGGGGTGGGGGCGGCGCGGCTCCGGCGGGGTGGGGCGTCGGCGGCGGCGACTCGGCGGCGGGGCGGCTCGGCGGCGGCGACGACTCGGCGGTGACGGGGGACTCGAGTGGGGCGGGTCGACGGTGGCGGCTGGGACGGGGTGAGAGGGGGCGGCGGCGGCGGTATATAAAGAGGGCGGGGGCAGCGGCTTGCTTGGGCGAGAGGGCGCCCGGGGAGGAGTCCGGCTCAGACTCTCCTTGGTGTCTATGCCGCGTAAGGCGGCGCGCGCGAGGGGTGGCGGCGGCGCAAGCAGGCCGGCCTGGCTAGGCCTTTGGCCCAGTCGGGTGCGGGCGCGTTTTTTTTAAACAATTTCACCGAACGGAAAATAAGTTCTAGAAAAAGAAATCAAAATCTAAAAATACCAAAATAAATTTTCATCGTCCAAATAAAATATTTAGAACAAGATGAACATTTTCTTGGCCCTAAAATGCAATTTTGAAAAACATGCAATTTTTCCTACATTCAAATAAAATAGCGAAAACTCCAAAAATAAACCTTATTTGTTTTTTTATTAAATCCTCAATATTTCTTTATTTTTGGGAAAGTCATTTTATTCCCTCTCTCTATTTTTATAATCGAAATAATTGAAGATAAAATAAATAAAATCAAATGATCCTATTTTCAAAATTTAAGAAAACTCAAATATGAAAATAACAAAATCCCCAACTCTCTCCGAGTGTCCTTGAGTTGCTTAGAATATCTAGGATCAAACCAAAAACAAAGAAAATGTGATATGCATTGATGATCTAATGTATAACATTCCAAATTGAAAATTTGGATGTTATAGATTGGCTCGCGGCGGAAGTGGAGCTTGTCGTCGAACAAGACGTCTAGCTTGCCGATTGGAGAGAAGGAATGGCCAGGGACGATGTCGTGGAAGACGGTCCGGCTAGGCTGGAGCTGCTTCACCTTGATGTTCAGTCTCTCCAGGGTCTCGCGGTAGAGGATGTTGATGTTGCTGCCGCCATCTATCAGAACTCGAGAGAAGCGGCAGGTCCGCCTCTCTGTTGAGAAGGTTGATTCCAGCACTAAGGCATATGCACCCGGCGAGGGCATCACAGTCGGGTGGTCAGCACGGCTCCAGGTGATGGGCCTCTTGGACTAGTGCATGAATTGGGGAACCTTTGAGCTGACAGCATTCACCTCGTGGTGCTGCTGACGTCGGTTGTGCTTTTCGTTGGCTTCGCTCATGAAGACGACGTAGGTGGCATTCTCTTCGGGTAACTCATCTTGGAGCATGCCAACAGGTTGAGCTGCCGGCTGCTGAGGAGCCAGAGTTGCCTGGCCGACTGGTGGGGGAGGCGACAGGGCCTCGCCCTTGGCAATCTGGGCGAGCCAGTTGCGCTTCCGAGTGGTGTGGTTGGACGGCTTCGCGCCGCTGTGGAACTTGCACGGGGCATCGAGGGCTTGCTCGAAGGAGAAGGCAGGCTGCCAGGCACCCTTGCCGCCCCCGCTGACGCTTGGGGACGGGTTGCCCGTCCGGCTGCTGATCCTTGACTGTGGCCACCTATACCGGCTGTTGGAAGCCGGATGCATGGCCTTGCGCTTGTTGTTGTTCGGTTGCTGGCGCCGGTTGGTATCACCAGCCGGAGGGTGGGAACCCGGCTGGACTACCCTACCGGACGCGTCAACCCTGATCTCCGACTTCATGGATGAGTCAGCGATGGCGTACTTGTTGGCCACGACCAGAAGCTCATCCAAGGTAGCCGGCTCGTCACACAGGAGCTTATGCTTGAGCAGAGTGCCCTCTCTGCACCCGACGGTGAAGTACTCAATGGCCTCCACCTCGTGGACCCCTTCGCAGGAGTTGCGCAGCTCGCCACAGTGCGTCAGGTAGTCGCGAGTAGACTCGGTCGTCCCCTGGACGCACATGGAGAGCTGGCGTGGCTTGGGGGCCGCTTGTACGTGCTGGTGAAGTTGCGGACAAAGGCGTCGCTGAAGTCCAGCCAGCTGTTGACGCTGTTGGGCTTGAGGCTGTTCAGCCACGTCCGGGTCGTGCCCTGAAGCATGAGCAGGACGTACTTCACGACAACACGCTTGTTGCCGTTGGCGATGCCGACTGCTGTGGAGTAGTCGATTAGCCAATCTTCTGGCTTCACGACGCCATTGTACTTGGGCGTGTCTCTGGGAGCGTGAATTGTTTGGGAAAGGGCTCATCGAGGATGCGGGGGCCGAAGCAGGCCGGCCCGATTGTGCGCTCATCTTCCATCACCTGGGTCCGAGCCAGCTGCTCGATCCGGTGGCGCCTTCGTTCTCGCCAACTGCTTCATGGGGCTGTAGTCAGCCGCTGAGTGTCGGGTGATCAGGCGGCGGCGGCTGAGTTGCCGCCCTCTCCCTTCAAGGAGGCGGGCGTTCCTCCGGTTGGCCCCGAGCTTCCGGGATTTGGGGTTCGTGTTGGCTGTCTACAATCGTGACGTGGGTGCGTCGGCTGTTGCTAGCAGCCGGCTCTAGGTCTCACCGATTGCGGCCACCGCCGCCAAGGGACCAGGAGGTCACTCCATTCTCGCGACGAGGCTGTGGGTTTTGCCTAGCCGGACGGTTCCCACAATGCGGTTGCCCGCGTCTTGCTACACATTCGCAGTGTTGCTGAGCTCCTGGAGGTGCTGCATCTGCACGCGCCGCTCCTTGCCCTCCAGGTGCTCAAGTTCGTCCGCGGCCGCCTGGGCGGCACGCATGTTCTGTGCCGGGGTCTCATAGATGCGGTGTCCAATTCCCAGCATGCTGGCGATCGCAGCGCCGCGTTGCCGGATGGCGCCGGCCCGACTAGGCTCAGCGGCGGCCGGCGTCTCACCAACAACGCGGTCGATCTCGCACTGAGTGGCTTCAGCGCGGCGCTTCAACGCCCCATCTTGGTGGCATTGTCGACGAGCTTGACGAGGAACTCCTCTAGCTCCTCGTGGTCGACATCGGCATGGACAGGAGTCGCCAGGGTGTGGAGGGCCACTTCGAGCGGATCCCGGGCCGCCGCGCCAGAGCGGTGGCTGCCGTTGGTGACCATCACCTCCACGAAGGTGCTGGTGTCGAGCGCGCCGGCAGCTGCGTCGGAGCGGGTCGTCAATGACCACCACATCGCTGGGGAAGACGTTGGTGGTGGCCATGACGACCAGGGAGAGCTCGCTGAAAAGCTCGGCGAGGGAGTCGGCGGCTCGCGCATCAGGGACGGGCTCGTCGAAGAGGCTGAGCTCGCCGAATAGGTCAGCGAGGCGGCTCGCGGGGAAGGCGGCTCCCGCGTCAGGCGATGTGCCGAGGCCGGCGTGGGCAGGTGATCGGGTCGGTTGATCTTACCAACCGCGACACGCTCGCCGGAGAGGAAAAGGGTTCCCGTCCAGAACATGTCTCCGGCCGACGTCGCGGATGGCCCTACGGTGCGCGCCAACTGTCGTGGTAATATCACGTCAGATGCCAGGGGGTGGCTTATCGTGGTTGGGGCCAAGAGAACATCGTCGGGTCCTGGAAGCAGGAGTAGGCACAAGCTCGGACAGACACGAGATCTACCTAGGTCCGGGGCTCTCCGGAGAGATGAAACCCCTACTCCTGCTCTGCGGGGTCTCCGCATGACTATGATCACAAAGAGTACAGGGGTGCTCCTTGAGTTGTATTGCTAGAGGAAGAAGAAGGGCAAGGCTAGCACTCTCCTCTCTTAGCAGGTGTGCGTGTATGGCATGGGGTTGGAACCCTTTGCATGGGTGAGGCCTGGGGGGTCTATAGACCAACCCCCCAGGGGTACAATGGTAATATGGCCGCATGGTAGGACCCGACAGTCAGTGTCTATCGTCGTCGGGTTCTCCGTCGACTGCTGGGGGCCGCCTCTGGAGGGCCCCGCCGGCTGCCGGGAACCCGGCCGACAGTTGTGGCCCGCCACCTGCGGGCCCCTCGGTGGCTCTTCACTGTAGCACCGCCCGTGCTGACGGGGCCGTGTCAAGCGCTACATGGCTATAATGCCGCGCCGGGCGGCCCGGCGGCCGCATGGCGGCGCTTACTGTAGCCACACTTGGCCAGGATTTGGGGAGGGGGGGCATGGTACACTGTTGCTATGCCCCAGCTTGCCGCATGGTCGGGCTCAGACTCCGAGGAAGAGGATGGGCCGCCTGCTAGGAGCCGGCCCATACCTCCGCCGCCTTCTTGGGGCACGCCGTCTTCTAGGAGGCGGCCTCCTGGTTCCAGGCGGTCCGGGAAGCCGGCCTTGCTACCAGTCGGTCTGAGGGGCTTGGCCAGTCCCGATGTATTGATGTCCTTAGGCTTAGATGTGGCTACACGGGGTCTATCCCCCGGACACGCTACGAGCAGCTGCTGCAACGCGACGCGGAGGCGCTGCGGCTTGAGGAGGAGGAGGAGGAGCGCACGGCGAGCCGCAATGCCGCCGCCCCAGCAGACGCCGGAGGAGGCTACCCTCGCAACGCACCAAGCGGCGTTCGGGTGGGCTGGCCCTGCTCCCGTCTTCATCGACCTCACCGGCGGCGATGGCGATGGCGATGGCGACGTCAAGGGCAAGGGCAAGGCCGATGACGTCTAGGGCAGCGTGCGGGCGCAGACTTTTCTTTAATGTTTTAATTAATGTTTAATTAGGTTTAAGTGAACTTTGGCCGGCGGTTGACCGGCCACTTATGTTTAATTATGTTTATTTCTGCGAGCTATTTTTTTCCTACTCCGGCAGATTTAGGTCCGCCTTCCATTGGACGGCCAAGCCGACCCATTTGAGAATGCGGACGCGCACGTCCGCCTGGCCGATCCAAACGGATGAAAAGCGAACAAAACGCGAGTCAGTTTAGATCGCCGCGTTGAAGTTGCTCTGACCTCCTCAGGCTAGTTGGGCGGAGGAAACTTGGTGCAGGTGAGGCGTCAGCGCCTCAATAGCTATGGAAATGGAATTCATCACTGCAGGCAATGGCAGAGGCAACGATAACGCTGCTGCTCTCTGAACGCTGACGCTGGTTGGGTGGCTCCCGTCCGTCTCGCCGGCCGATTTGGACGGTGGCACCGGCATGTGATGTGTCTTTGCCGTGCTGGCGTGGCCCAATGGCAAAGCCACGTAGCACCCGTCAAGTCTCGTACTCCTACTGAAGAAAAGAAATGGATGCCATGTCGCAGGGGAACCGTCGAGGCTCCGCAAAGGACGCGCGGCGGCAGCGTTACGTAAGGTGAGGTTACACACACGCGTCCGGCGCCCGGCGCCCGGCGCGGCGCCGCTCTCAATTATCCATCTCCACATGCGCGGCCGCGCAATCATGCATGGTCGTGGACTCGTCTACTCCGGCGCCTGCTTCCTCTTGTACCATCAGCCCACGCCATGTGCTCGCTTTCTTGGACCGAACTCCCCGGCGAACGATCATCGCCCTGCTAGCAGCACTTGAACCACCACCCCAGAGCTTCCTTCCTCGACATGAATATTATTTGTAGCGTCTGCTGCAAACTCCAAGAGATCGCCGCGACTTTCCATAAGGATCGGCGACAAGAATTCGGGGGCAATTGACGTGCAGCAAACGGGAAGCATGTACGTACTGTACGTGCCTCGTGGTCATGACCCAAGCTGCAGTATTATAGATTGGTCCACGAATGAATGCATAAATAAATTCAGCTGTCCATGTCCTCATAAACTTCGACCCCAGGGGGCAGGGAGCACCACACACACTGCAAGGCTATGCTGCACGGCGGACCACCGAACCTCTGGGAACATCCATCGCCGGCCGGCCACGATCCTGCATTCCTATAGCAGCACTCCTCCGGCGTTGAGGGGAAAAAGTGATCAGTTCTAGCTTGTAATAGTCGAAAGTAATGGTCTTGTTCAGAGCTGTTGGTCGCCAAAAGTGAAGGAAAAGATTAAAAAAATTAAGAGGATGATTGCACGTGAATCATTGATGCGGGAGCTGTCAAGAGCCCTGACGATGGTTGCTAGGCGACACACTTAGGAGCAAAGCAACGGTGTGTCGGTTCAGATGTTAGTTACCCTACTGCTTTTCATTCACCTCGATCGATCTCGACGCAGAGCTTCACCATGGCGTCCATCGTTCAGTCAGTGATCCCCCGAGAGCGTAATGATGGGTTGAGGCGTGCATAAACCGAGCGGTCTTGACACGTCGTGGTCATGATGGCACTGTCTCGGCCCAGGTCCATGGAAGCTGAACAGGGTTCTTGGTTCATGCCAGTGACTGGTCACTGGTCATTAGGTGGTTGTAGAACACTTGGTGTTCTAGCTGCGATCAGCTGGGGTTTTCACCAGGTATATGCACTTTGGCAATTAAGTAACACTTGAGTACTACTCCCTCCGTAAACTAATATAAGAGTGTTTAGATGACTACTTTAGTAATCTAAACGCTTTTATATTAGTTTACAGAGGGAGTAGTACTTAGCATTGCTGGTGCGTGTTCCCCACCTAATATATGTATGTACGGGGTGATTAGGCCTTGAAGTAAAGCTAGCCGAACTGATTAATCAGTGTAGCAGAGCCCTCTGGATAATGGACTAGATGAGCGGTTCCCACCACCACACCACCAGAAAGCCTCCGCAAAAGTCTCTGTTTCTTGCGGAGCTTTACGAGATCTGTGGAGGACAAGTTAACTGTGCGCGCCTGGGTCTTGTTGATGAGTAAACGTGCAGGCTTTGCTTGCCCTGCACTCAATGCAGTACAAACAAAGGAAAATAATTTGACACCGGAAGGTTTGCCTGTAAGTGAAAGACTAGT
Source organism: Triticum aestivum (assembly GCF_018294505.1). NCBI lineage: Eukaryota > Viridiplantae > Streptophyta > Magnoliopsida > Poales > Poaceae > Triticum > Triticum aestivum. The sequence goes on along the minus strand of NC_057810.1, from coordinate 609,559,116 downwards.
GACAAATACTCTATCAGACACGTAGTGGTGTGCTAGCTTATGCTAATCAGCCGGCTCGGTGTGTGTGCGTGCGTGTGTGTGTGGGTCCGGTGCCATGTCTGCGTCGCGTGCAGTGCCTAGCATGTAAACGTCTCATCATACGAACATCAGCTACATTAGCAAGCCCTGCTGGGCTGCTAGTTGCTGCACCCTCTCACCAATCCGCGCAAGCAATCGCTTAGTAGCGTCGTTATCTGAAGACAAAACTAAGAGGACACTGCCCTCCGCCCGGGTTCAGATAATCAGATTGCTAAGTGGCCCATCTCGGTTTGAGGGTGAACTTGTGCACATGCATCGACAGTTATACACTTACACTGCCAGGCGAACCAACGTGGTGGTACGTACACAAGTACGTGTGCCCGAGCATCATCTTATGTCTGGTTTACGTTATATAATCGGCATTCAATACGTTCAGGACAGCATATACCGTGGCAGGACACATGGCAGTACGAGTACGTACACTACGATTGATCACGCCTTGACAAAAACATGAAGAATTCCTGCCGCGATGAGCATACGTGCGTACCTCGCGACTGCTCCTCCTGACGGGTGGAGTTAATGCTGCAGAATATATGCTGCGCGCTGGCTACCAAGCCGGGAACACGCCTAGTCGCCTGCAGTAGTGTTTGGTCCGCAGGCGAAGCGGGACAGACGGGGTACGAGCCATGAGCGTTGGCGCTTGGCAGTTAGAGCGCTGTCTGGCAGCGGCAGGTCGTGGCACCGCGCCACCCGCCAGTAGTCCGATCGTCGTATGGGCACCGGCCGAGTCGATCGTGCAGCGACGTGGGAGGGTGGACGGTGGAGGGAGGGGCCCCGTCGCGCTTGCGTCCGTGGCGCCGTCCACGCCGATCGATCGATCGGGACGTGCCCGCTAACTCGAACCCGGCCTGTTCACGCACGTGGCGCCCGCGCCCCCGTGCGCGCCTGCCTGCGCACGGAGTGCACGGTGCACCCCCGGCGCCGACGCTGTGCGCGCGCTCTCGTTCCGAAGGTTTGCCCCGCCCGGCCGTGTGGACTTGGCGTGCGCGCGCGTCGGCGTCGCTCTGTATGTAGAGCACGCACGCTCGGTCCTGCCGCGCGGGTTGCTGTCCGGTGGGCATACGCCATACGTAGCGACGGAGCGACGGATTCCGCCATGATTGCGCCGATTCGCGTTCCTGTCCCGTGTACGTGTACGCGTACCCTACGCCTACACGGCGTAGGTCTCGGGACCGGGGGGCTAGCTAGGTTCCTGCGGACAGAGACCGCTTACTGTCGCTGGTTACGATGGGAACGAGATGGCTCGCTTGGGTTCCGTTCATCTCCGCGTGAATCTCCTAGAATGCCGCCATTGTCATCGTCCGTGAACAGGTGATGAACCATCAAGCGTTGGGCGGCACCGCACACTACGGGTGTGTTTGGTTGCTTTCATCCCGCTGAGACATGTTAAATGTAGTCATGCTGAGTACTCCCTCCGTCCCAAAATTCTTGTCTTAGATTTTTCTAGATATGGATGTATCTAATACTAAAACGTGACTTGATACATCCGTATTTAGATAAATCTAAGACAAAAATTTTGGGACGGAGGGAGTACATGTATTTGTTAATCTTTGATAGTAATGTATACGCTCAAACATGCTGAGCTGAGACTTTGTTCGATAGCCTGCACGTGAACATGGGTGCCCGCCGGTGGAGCGACGAGCTGAAACGGGGCTGCAAAACGTCGGGGGAGGCCGCTTGACCGGCCAAAACGCATGTCAGCAGGCGCGGATGCAAACGCGGTCGTTCATTTCATTCATTGTTCATTCCACAACGCGGTGCATGTTGGTTACCTAATGTGATGGTCATTCCGGGCAGGCTTAGGTACGCAATAGCTTTCCGGTGAAGTGACGACCAACGTGGGATGCCGCTGCGTTCGTCTTCTCTCCCGGGTGTCGGAACACCGTGCTCGCGTACGGAATATATTTCGTTTTTGTCTCACGCACGAACCAAACAACCACCATGTATACGTGCACTGGAATATGGCGATGATTCCAGAGCCGTGGCCCGGGCCCCTCCACGCTCGGTCCCAGAAATCAAATAGCCACTGAAATGGACGTGTTCTGTCGGTAGTTCGAATTTAGTTAAGAGTACCTGCACATATTTTTCTTTCGATTTTACTTAAAACTATTAACTGAAAATGCAAACTGCCGTGTGTGACGGACAATCATAACCCAAAATAACGCCAGGAAGAAAACATGAAGCATGTAGCAAGGCTTGTCTCTATTTGCTAGTGTCCCATGGGTGTCTCAGTAGCTTTCAGTTGTAATGTTGGACCAAGATTTCATGTTCAAAGATGAACTCTAACTAAGCCTAGGAATAGTTTGTAATCCAAACATAAACCCAGCCCGATCCGTACATGTAGTCCATGTTCAGCCACCAAACCAAACCAGACCAACTAGCAAGTGCTATGATCCAAACTGTAGGCATTTTCAAGCCAAACCAATCCAGATCATTTCCTACATACAGTTGGAACAGAGAGTTTTAAACCAAGTGTGTGTTCGGTGCGTAGCTGCTGCTGTACAGTGCGTGTCTAGGTTAGCTGCTGTCCAGTGCGTGTCTAGTTTAGGATTTTTTTTTTTAAGCAAAGCAAACTAATTGATACTAACCTAGTACTATATTTCCCTTTCTTACTGCTGCCGTAGCGTCTCCAGTTTTTTACTCATTACATCACTTTACACTAATACAAAATGTATAGAAAAGCAAAATCGGTCTGGGGATGGGTTGTTTGACTGGATTGTTAGCTGCTGTCCAGTGCGTGTCTGTTTAGGATTTTCTTTTTGAAGCAAAGCAAATTAATTGATGCTACGAACTAGTATTTCCCTTTTTACTGCTGCCATAGCATCTCCATTTTTTTTTTACTCATTTACATCACTTAACACTAATACAAACTGAACAGAAAAGCAAAATCGGTCTGGGGATGGTCGCTTACTGGATTTTGTCCGTAGATAAAAAGGGTTTGAGACTGATTTGTTTTGGTCCAGACCAAAACAAACAACAACAACAACAACAACAACAACAAAGCTTTTAGTTCCAAACAAGTTGGGGTAAGCTAGAGGTGAAACCCATAAGATCTCGCAACCAACTCATGGCTCTGGCACATGGATAGCAAGCTTCCACGCACCCCTGTCCATAGCTAGCTCTTTGTCGATACTCCAATCCTTCAGGTCTCTCTTAACAGACTCCTCCCATGTCAAAATCGGTCGACCCCGCCCTCTCTTGACATTCTCCGCACGTTTAGCCGTCCGCTATGCACTGGAGCTTCTGGAGGCCTGCGCTGAATATGCCCAAACCATCTCAAACGATATTTGGACAAGCTTCTCCTCAATTGGTGCTACCCCAACTCTATCTCGTATATCATCATTTCGAACTCGATCCTTCCTCGTGTAGCCACACATCCATCTCAACATACGCATCTCCGCCACACCTAACTGTTGAACATGTCGCCTTTTAGTCGGCCAACACTCCGCGCCATACAACATTGCGGGTCGAACCGCCGTCCTGTAGAACTTGCCTTTTAGCTTTTGTGGCACTCTCTTGTCACAGAGAATGCCAGAAGCTTGGCGCCACTTCATCCATCCGGCTTTGATTCGATGGTTCACATCTTCATCAATACCCCCATCCTCCTGCAACATTGACCCCAAATACCGAAAGGTGTCCTTCCGAGGTATCACCTGGCCATCAAGGCTAACCTCCTCCTCCTCACAGCTAGTAGTACTGAAACCGCACATCATGTACTCGGTTTTAGTTCTACTAAGCCTAAACCCTTTCGATTCCAAGGTTTGTCTCCATAACTCTAACTTCCTATTTACCCCCGTCCGACTATCGTCAACTAGCACCACATCATCCGCAAAGAGCATACACCATGGGATATCTCCTTGTATACCCCTTGTGACCTCATCCATCACCAATGCAAAAAGATAAGGGCTCAAAGCTGACCCCTGATGCAGTCCTATCTTAATCGGGAAGTCATCGGTGTCGACATCACTTGTTCGAACACTTGTCACAACATTATTGTACATGTCCTTGATGAGGGTAATGTACTTTGCTGGGACTTTGTGTTTCTCCAAGGCCCACCACATGACATTCCGCGGTATCTTATCATAGGCCTTCTCCAAGTCAATGAACACCATATGCAAGTCCTTCTTATGCTCCCTATATATCTCCATAAGTTGTCGTACCAAGAAAATGGCTTCCATGGTCGACCTCCCAGGCATGAAACCAAACTGATTTTTGGTCACGCTTGTCATTCTTCTTAAGCGGTGCTCAATGACTCTCTCCCATAGCTTCATTGTATGGCTCATCAGCTTAATTCCACGGTAATTAGTACAACTCTGAACATCCCCCTTGTTCTTGAAGATTGGTACTAATATACTCCGTCTCCATTCTTCTGGCATCTTGTTTGCCCGAAAAATGAGGTTGAAAAGCTTGGTTAGCCATACTATCGCTATGTCCCCGAGACCTTTCCACACCTCAATGGGGATACAATCAGGGCCCATCGCCTTGCCTCCTTTCATCCTTTTTAAAGCCTCCTTCACCTCAGACTCCTGGATGCGCCGCACAAAACGCATGCTGGTCTCATCAAAGGAGTCATTCAGTTCAATGGTAGAACTCTTATTCTCCCCAATGAACAGCTTGTCGAAGTACTCCCGCCATCTATGCTTAATCTCTTCGTCCTTCACCAAGAGTTGGCCTGCTCCGTCCTTGATGCATTTGACTTGGCCAATATCCCTCGTCTTCCTCTCCCGGATCTTAGCCATCTTATAGATGTCTCTTTCACCTTCCTTCGTGCCTAACCGTTGGTAGAGGTCCTCATATGCCCGACCCCTTGCTTCACCAACAGCTCGCTTTGCGGTCTTCTTCGCCATCTTGTACTTCTCTATGTTGTCTGCACTCCTATCCAGGTATAGGCATCTGAAGCAATCTTTCTTCTCTTTAAGCGCCTTCTGGACATCATCATTCCACCACCAGGTATCCTTATCTTCGCTTCTCCTTCCCCTGGACACTCCAAACTCCTCTGAGGCCACCTTACGAATGCAAGTCGCCATCTTCACCCACACATTGTCCGCATCCCCTCCTTCCTCCCAAGGGCCCTCCTTAAATACCCTCTCCTTGAACACCTGAGCTACCTCCCCCTTGAGCTTCCACCACTTCGTTCTAGCGACCTTGGCACGCTTATCCCGCTGGACACGAATCCGAAAGCGGAAGTCAGCAACCACCAGCTTATGCTGGGGTACAACACTCTCCCCAGGTATCACCTTACAGTCTAGGCACGCACGCCTATCTTCTCTTCTCGAGAGGATGAAATCAATCTGGCTAGAGTGTTGGCCACTACTAAAAGTCACCAGATGTGATTCTCTCTTTCTAAAGAGGATGTTAGCTACAATCATGTTGTAGGCTAGAGCAAAGCTTAAGACATCTTCTCCTTCTTGATTCCTGATGCCATAGCCAAAGCCCCCATGCGCCCCTTCAAAACCTGTGTTAGATGTACCCACGTGGCCATTGAGGTCTCCTCCTATGAAGAGCTTCTCACCAATCGGTACACTCCTAATCATGTCTTCCAAGCCTTCCCAGAACTCCCTCTTGGTGTTCTCATTGTGGCCTACTTGCGGGGCATATGCGCTGATAACATTGAGAACCAAGTCCTCAGCTACCAGCTTGACCAGGATAATCCGGTCCCCACGTCTCCTGACGTCTACCACTCCATACTTGAGGCTCTTGTTGATCAAGATGCCTACACTATTTCTGTTTGCAGCCGTCCCCGTGTACCACAGCTTGAAGCCGGTATCCTCCACCTCCTTCGCCTTCTGTCCTCTCCATTTGGTTTCTTGGACGCAAAGGATATCAACATCTCTCCTCACTGTTGCATCAACTAGCTCCCGAAGCTTCCCTGCCAGAGACCAAAACAAACCAACCCAGTAATTATTAAATCCCGTTTCAACCAAACCAAAGCAGCCCAAAATGAAAACTGAACTGAAACTACGGTTTCAGCCCAAACTATTACCAGGTTTAATTCTAACAGCCGAGAAAAGTCAAACATTGTCACAAAAAAGAAACTGAGAACGCCTTTACTAGACTACTATATCCCTCTCCGCGTCTAAAGAAAGCCGGTCTCCAACGCCCCATGTTTTCTCATCTCAAAATTCAGATAACTACAGAACCGCATATAAAACTAGCTAACTGTATACACATCCTCGTTGGAATTACATTTTTTTATGTAGTAGCCATATCGTATATAAGAGACAGTTTCTTCAAGCTAATTTCAGAGGTGGGCCGGATCTGGATGCTGCTGGTCTTGTTCTATCTGGTAAAGACTTTCTTCGTTGTTCGGCACATGCGACATACTCGTCGATTGGAGGAAGAGGGGGCTCCCCCTTCTCGTCTTTTGGAATTTGTCCCCTGATAAACTGTAGAAGGCAAACACATTGACCAAGTGAGAAGCTGACCACACCCAAAAAGAGAAGAGGGGAAATAACATGCGGGCTAGTTTACCATACCTTCGATGCCCAATGTCTTTCTGCTTGCATGCAAATATCCCTGATATCTCTTCCTGCCATCCTGCATTCAATGTTCAGAACTAGTAAGATAAAGATAATGGATTGCTAAGCACAGCACAGTTTGTCTTGAATGATCTTTTAGCAGCAGCATGCGTAGCTGTCCAGACTGTCCAGATGAAAAACATAAAACATTGGTACACGACCTAATTTCCTAGATACTACGGGGATGGGACAGCACACCAAACCTTGCTAACCAAGTCAAGAGTCACAAATAGACAAATAAGAATCGACACAGCTTTCCCTGATCTACAGCAATGCATTTAAGAATCTAAATTCAATACACAAGACGTTAAAAGAAACGACAAGCCGGAGATTTGCTACTGCAAACAAGACAGGCTTGTTGTTGAATCAGGACTTGCATTTTTTTTTTGTGTTACAAAATGTAGCACACTCTGAAGTACTCCCTCTGTAAACAAATGTAAGACGTTTTAGGACACAACTCAAACATATTTTCGGAGCATCTCTTTGCCGCTTCCATGTACACAAGGATCATATATACATGTGATCCCCGTCTCTGATGGGCTATGTACCATTACGGCACTGAGTTTAGAAACATTTTTTTCCTTCAATTTTTATTTTTCAGAGGAACGTAAAACAAATATATCAATATGCATATATCTTGTTTTATTCGTTTAGATTTGTCCTTACGAATGTGTATAGTCTTTAGGAGATGATATGGAGCTACTTGTGCCATATAAATATCAGAGCATGCAGAAGTTATTTACCATATGTCAATGGAGTTGTGAAGAACTTAGTATTGAATATCAGAGCATGCAGAAGTTATTTACCATATGTCAATGGAGTTGTGAAGAACTTAGTGTTAAATATCAAAGCATGCAGAAGTTATTTACCATATGTCAATTTTAGACCTTTTATTTGTTATATTGAGCAGTTGACCTACAAAACATATGCTACTAAATGTGACAGCATCTTCTTCCAGTGAACTGTCAATGTGGTTTTGCAAACATTCGCTTTGTTCTGAAAAGGAAAATTTATGTATATAATTTTATTTTTGGTTTTTTTATTAGCGGCTCTGTAGCAACACAGGGACATCCTAATTGAAGATTCAGAATGAAGTACTTACTCCTCAGTGGCAAGGGAAAACTGAACCAACTCGGGTTTTGTTAGGTGCTTTGCATATTGGGCTGCTATTTCTGCACGGCTCTGCTGGTCCGGTAGGCCGAAACAAATCATTGAATCAAAACGGCTGCAAATTAACAAAGGAAGCTGGAGAAGTTAAGAGCACAGTTTACATAATCCAAATAAAAGATAAGATCAAATTGATCACGATATCTAAGTTTTATTGCAGCACTGTTAAGTAGTTTAGTCCAGTATTGCAGCACTGTTTATTTGTAGCTTATATGTTGTCATGTACGGCTCTTGGAAAAATGCAGGAAGCCAGAAAAAAATCTCACATGAGAACTTCAGTACTCACTAGACCTTGTGAACATTATTTAGGACCGCTTACAGGAACACAGAAGGGGGGTGGCCAAATAGAGCTAAACCTGATGAGAGCAGGATCAAGGTCTTCCTTTCTATTTGTTGCAGCAATAACCACCACACGTCTATCCTGCTCGAACCCATCGATCTTCACAAAAGAAATTTAATTAATGGCAATAATACACACGGCAGCTGCAGTGATTGTAATAAGCATGATAGAAGCACCTAACAGACCGCATGCAGGTCTTTTGTCAGGTAACTGAGAGGTATCAAGCTATCGAAATTGGATACCAAAAACATGGAGAATAGCAACAGGGGCTTACATGCTAATGCTTCCACAAAGCATAAGTAAATAACCACAGCAAAAACCAGGCATGAAATAAAATGTCCTGCCAGTTAGAAGTATGCGCTTTCATACATGTTACAAATGCATAGTTTCTGCAACACAGTAAGGGCTTTAAGAGTATTGTATCTCTTATTCAATCTCTGGGGTTTATACAAGGTCTCAAAAGTACTGTACCAATGTGTGTGCCGAAGTGTAGACTGGGCTAGCTAAAGTAGATTGCTCTGGTGAAAGTCGTGTTGTGTGGCGTGACGACTTTGGGTAATTCCTACTGGGTTCTGCAAATTCTGAGGAGCAAGTGGCCTACGCTGAACTGGTTGCTGTTCCAAGCACGAAAGGTCATGGCACTAACCGCTGACAATGGTGTGAGGTGAAAGTGGATGTGGACTGTGCAGGGGTTGCGACAAAGCTGGCAACTACAGCGTCATATTGTTTGGCATTTGGTTAGGTGTGACAGAAATAATGTCTACATGCAAAGATTATGTAACTTCATTTAATGTTCCGCAGGCTTCTCTTGAGCCGTGGCTATGCACTCTCGTGATTTTGAATAAATAAAGCCCATAGTCTCTCCTTCCCTCCCTAACTGGCAGGATGAGTGATTGAAAGAAGTATGTATAAACTCGTGCTTACTTGCACCAACAGAGATAAAAGGCACTCAATATTACTTACACCCACAGAGGTAAGAGGCACTCTACCTGTCGCAGAATTACTGATAATATCCTCCGAGTAGCTTCATGCATTTCACTATCTCGAGATATAGCAAAAGAGTCTACCTATACAAGGATATAAATTAGAAGGATGCAAAATTCACATCTTAGTATAAACAGGAAAATCAAATCACTATGAAGCGAAGTATACTAAAATAGAGAACAAAAACAGGCTAAAGGGTCATGCAGAATTGCAGACCTCCTAGTTAAGTTGTTTTGGAGGCATATAAGTATAAGTAGTTCTACTTCACCAGCCATCATCATTTGGAAAGGCAAAATTCAGCTTAAAGCCTAAACAAACAACACATTTTTTACGAAATTTGGAACAACAACAAAAACATTCCACCAACATCAGTATGTTAAGCACCACCATACATTTCATAACTGATGTATTATCCTTAGCAAATGTATGCTATACAGATGACGGTGTGTACCTCATCTAGGAAAATAATACCTCCGTCAGGAAGATTGTTGGCAAGTGAAAAAACAGATCCCAACAGGCGCTCACTTTCACCATAATATTTTGACATGATGATCTCCAGTGGCACATATAATAGTGGAACTCCCTAGAACAAGTAAAATGATCAGCAGAAAAGCTTCAGAAAACATATTCCAGTTTCTTTTGCACAAAATTACTTTAGGGAATTTCCAAAAGTATAGGAGTATGAGTTACCGCTTGCTTGGCAATAACGCGAGCAGAAGATGTCTTACCAGTCCCTGAAATGATGAGGCAGTGGTAACTGGTAAAGTAAGCAAACAAACCAGCAAAAAACAGACGCAATCATACTATTAGCGCACAAAGAGGGGCAATGGGTATTCCTCAAAATCAGGAATTGCAAGAACTGATCTGTTGCAATTTCTTGCTTATAGTAAATGGTCTAACCAACAAATACTATAACTTCAATTATGAAATGGCATAACCAACTTACCTACTATTTTTTTTACCATGGCTGTCAACATTAATTAAGAAACAAAAGAGCAAAAAAATGTAATATTTTTGGTATTGAAATTTGCATTGAAGTAAAAGGCCATTCAGATCACGCACCAGGTGGACCTTCAAACAGAACCGCCCGAGGTCGATTTGTTTCAAATTTGCAACGTGTACCACGAGCAATGTCATCATATATTTGAGGATTCTGTAAAGCCAAGAGTACAGTATCCTCTATCTCCCTATAAAGAACAAAAGACATATATAAACCTTAAGAACTATGCCTTTATGATAGAGTACACAAAAGCAGTTGTCTATTAAGACTGATATAGTAAGCTCTGCAGTCGAGCACCAACCAGAGTGTCAACTGTGAAGGAAAGAAGTCAAATAAGAAGAAAAGCAAAAATGAATGGTACAATGCATGGGAGATGTTTGTAATTATGCTTGAACGAACACATCTACATACTAACAATATAATACCTTTACTTTGCATATAAAAAAAATCTGCTGACGAGATTAAAAATAACAGTGAACTGGTGATGCAGTACCTTTTCTGATGTTCATACCCAGCAATGTTTTCCCACATGACAGTGCCATCCATTGGAACACTAGAGGTTTCATCAAACCCATAGACCCTAACACCCATATCCTCTAAATCAGATACAGTTTTTTCTATAGAGGGTAGATGCTTAGATCTCTGACCACTTCCTTTGGTTGACGCTTTCCCTGATGATGTCTTAACATCTTTCTGCCCAGCTATTTTTAAAGCACTGACCAAACCTTCAAGTTCTTTCGAACTAAAACTGTCAGGCTTGATGAATTCAATCTCCTGAGAGTACACACAACAATCAGAAATTGCATTAAATCTTTATATAATGACAAAGTGTAGGTTAAATTTCTTAAACAATCTTAATTAAGTATACATACATAAGGACTAATAGCATATTCAGATCCGACAAGTGGCTCAAATATCAAAATACAAAGAGAATCTTCATTGTTCTCTCCAGTGCTTGCTGTCGTTTTTGGGGGATTCAATGTTATTTGACGCGCAGCTGCACTGGAACAGAAATTATTGATTAAAACACAATATAATTGGGTATTTGGCAACACCTATTTCTATGACATGGAAAAGAAAAACACAAGGCAATCTGCAGGTAAGAAGACTACATGAGAAACCCTGACAATAATGCTTGCACTTTCCACAATCATCAACAAAGAGTTAAAAATGCAATGTATCATCTGTATCTATGATTCCTCTTCAGCTGATCAAACAAGATAAATACAATTGCTCCAATCCAAGCAGAGAGAAATAGTGGCACAGGACTCTGATTAAGGAGAAAAATAAATATGGAAAGAGGACGTGAGGACACAAGAGAATGCATGTGGGTGAAATCTGAAACTGTATTATCTGCGATCTATATATGATTGCCCTTAGCACAAGTGCAAAACCAAATAACCAGGCAATGACAATACATATCTTTGCACCAAACTGAATATCATCCTGTTTCTTTTGCTAACCTGTCCCAAGCACGCAATAGTATCTCTGAGCCACCAACACACTGTTCTGCCTCATGTCCGATATGCGTTACGAGATCAACAATGAGGCGCGATATATTACAGGTTGACGGTACATTGAATTTAACAACCACCTGTAAAAAACTAAATCAGAGAAATTAAATGCAATTATGAAGTGAATCTTGCACAAGGTTACTATCTGTTACTGATTATGGGGTGAAAATGTGCAATTCTAAGTAAACACAGTAGCCTGCCCTGAATGTCATGCCAGATCAACAAAATGCACTTACAACTGTGCTCTAATAGCAACTGTGCAACACTCTACCTAACCTACATCTCAAGGTATCCTTGTGCCGACTACCGAGACCCACACTTATTTCTTGAACTGACTGATTCTCGTACTTAGGTTCACTCGAATTTGTTACCAGTTACCACTGTGACATGCTACATCTATACTTTCTACATTAATCAGTGCACCAAAGCATTCCCACCAAAGTGGCTGACACAATGTACACCGCAGTGCTCACTGATTCCTCTAGCCCTTAGACTGACATGTTATGCACAACTAATATTGTTCAGCAGATAACTCGAATGGAATATTTGTGCTGTGTGGGTGGGGGGCGACCTTCTGGCCCTTGATTGCAACTTCAAACTTCGGGTACGACCCTGGCTGCATTCCTCGGCTCTCAATCAGCTCCATTATCCTCTTCCTCTCCTTGCGGGCCAAGTCCTCCACCGGCGCCGCATCCGTGCTCACCGCGCCGTCAGCCACGCCCTGTAAACACAGATCAAACTCAATAAAGCTCCCTGAACGAAAACCGAAAGCTCGGACAGAAGCAAAACATAACACGCCACCTCCTCATTGGCATCAGCGTAGGCCACCACCGGCAGCGACGCGAGCGCGGCGGCCGCGCCGGCAGCGAGGAAGGCGGCACTCCTCGAGGACGAAGCGCGGGATTTCGCATTGGGGAATCCTAGGCGTGACCCTAGTGCCGTAGAAGGCGAGGCGGATGCGGAGGCGGCGATAGGCTTTTGGAGAGGAGGCGGCGGGGGAGGGGAGGAGGTGGTGGTGGAGGCCGCCGCCCCGGCTTGCAGCTGCCGGAGGAGGCGGGTCGCTGGGAGGCGTCGGCGGAGAAGCATCGCCATGCCGGGGTTTCGCCGCCAGGAAGACTGGAGGTGGGGGAGGCCACCGGAGATTTCGCGGCGCCGGGGAGTTTCGCAGTTGTGCTTTGCTTTTTGCCCCCTGCTCACGAAAGAACAAGGCGTACTTCCGATATACGCCTCCATGACGTTTTTCTTCTTCTTTTGGAATGCGCCTTCATGGCGTTTACGTTTTTTTAAAATTTGAGAGCAACTTCATGGCGTTTACGTTTTTTTTTTAGCATCCTTCATGGTGTTTACGTTTTTTTTGAGCGGTTGCAACCAAGTTTTATTCAGCAAACTCCACAAGATGTGGGATACAAAACTGGTTATGGGATTGGTCAAATCATATGTGACGTCCCAAACCCAGCGAGAGTGCAAACTTGGCTAATCCATGTGCCTCAACATTAACGATACGACTTTCAAAAGTAAAAGTACATATTAAAAGACTCGCTATTCTATTAATCTCTCGAATGATGGCTCCATTCTCTTCTTGACTTTCTGAATTGATGGCTGCCACCACCTCCTTCGCATCTGATGCAATCACTAAGTCGTGAAGATTAAGATCTTGTGCCAAGGCCAGAGCCTCCCTGCAGGCAATCGTCTCCAAGATGGCTGGGTTATCCACACCATGAATCACTAAAGCAGAACTGCCCAAAATAGTACCATTATGGTCTCTGCATACAGCCACTGCTGACCCACCTCGTCCTTAACGGCAGGCAGCATCTACATGAATTTTAGAATGACCCTGTGGCGGGGCTTTTGGTCACTGGATGTTCAGATTCGCTTGGCGCCCTTGCCTCTGCTCCCAGACAGCAGGTGGACCCTTGATCATCTCCAACTCGTCAATGTATCTGTTAATAAAAGCATGTGTGCTATGGGGACTCTGAAAAATTCCTTCATGAATTGCTTTTCGTCGTGCTCCCCATATTGCCCAAAGGGTAACTGATAGCTTGACAAAAAGATCATATGGAATAGACTCCATAAGAGTAAACATCCAATGTTTAGCATTAGGTTCAGTTATAGGCTGCAAGTTTATGGGCCAATTCTTCATCGACCAGCGCCCAAGTGCACCTTGACATTGTGCATTCCAGCAAAGAGTGCCTCCAAGAATCCAGGGAACCACAAATACCACACAAATCTGAGTTTGTCATGTGTCTATGTGCCCTGACATCATTTGTGGGTATTGAATGCTTTGACAATCTCCACAAAAATATCCTCACCTTTGCAGGCACCTGAACCTTCCACATTCTTTTCCATGCTCCCTCCTCCTTTGATGAACTAGACGAACCCTCCCGATTTTCTAACCACGCTTCCCTTCTTTGCCTCGTGCTTACGAGCATGCGATATGCAGATTTCACGGAGAAAAAACCCTTCTTCTCCTGGCTCCAGCTCCAGAAATCCTCCATGTTACTAGTGCAGAGTGGGATGGAAAGAATTTCTCTCGCATCCATGTGCAGGAAAGTCGCTAGGACTTTTTGTCTGTCCCAAGTGGCCGAGGTAGAGTCGATCAGCTCCAAGACCAATACAGGAGGATTATAAGTCAAGCAGCCATATGGTCTCATCATCTCATTATGGGGTAGCCAATTGTCATTCCAAATTCTCATGCTTTGTCCATTGCCTATACGGCGTATAAGTCCCTGTCGGAGTGTATTATTCCCTTCAAAAATTGCCCTCCAAACTTGGCTCGGGTTACTACCCAGTTCCGCTTCTAATAAAGAAACATCGGGAAAGTATATGCTCTTGAGAATACATGCACATAAGCTTTCAGGATTTTGCAAAAGGCGCCAGGCCTGCCTAGCAAGCATTACCAAGTTGAATAATTCAAAATCCTTAAATCCAAGTCCTCCCATGCCTTTTGGATAGGGTCATCTCCTTCCAAGGAACCCAATGTGGCTTTCTCTTTCCGTCCTTGCTACCCCACCAAAATTTTCTTATCAACTTGTTGAGGTGTTCGCATAGACCTCGTGGTAGTTTAAAGCAGGACATGGAGAAAACCGGTACTGCTTGAGCAACCGATTTGACAAGTACCTCCTTCCCGGCTGATGACATCGTTTTCTCAATCCATCCTTTAACTTTGCTCCATAACCAGTCTTTCAAGTATTTGAAAGCTCCGTTTTAATTATTGCTGATGTCCGATGGCATACCAAGGTATTTCTCATTGAGGGTTTCATTGGGCACATTTAGAATAACCTTGATATCATTCCTCATACTTTCTGGAACCCCCTTGCTGGAATATATTGAGAATTTAGCATACTTGATTCTTTGACCTGTAGCCATACAATAGATATTTAAGACTTGGCTCACCTCATTAGCCCCCATACCGTTTGCGTTAAAAACAGCAGGCTGCCATCAGCGAATAAGAGGTGGTTGACTGGTGATGCCGTTGGTGCCACTTGCAGCCCCTCCAAATTGGATGACTCACCTTCATGGCGTTTACGTGGCTTATCGAACTCGCGCTTTGCAATCTCCAAGAGGAGGCCTTCGTATACTGGCCCAGACGCCCAGTGCAAGACTTCAGTGCAAGGATGGCTCAAATGGGCCCACGAACAGCCACAGAAGATACCTACGAGCAAAATCGATTTTTGAACCAACCGACCAGACAAGTGGGAGCCACTAGTTAACAAGCCTGAAATCATACAACAAAAGTCTACTTTTGATATCTGTAATATCGTTCATGAATTTAGGAGCTCGAATACCGAGGCTCACAAACTTGTAAAGTATGCTTTATCTCTTGGAGTTGGCCGCCATGCTTGGAGCTTGGTTAGGCCAACCCAACAATCTTGATTTCGTCCCTGTAAACATTGTGACGACCTAATAAAGCTTTGCAGTTTGTCTAAAAAAAACTAGTTAACAAGCGCTTCTTCGGGAGCCTCGTAACGATCAGCGCCGCTTGGCGCGCTCTCAGCCATTCGTCACGTGTCGCGCTTTGGGCGCTCCCTCCGAATTTTTTTTACTTTTTCCGCACGTGTTTTTGCATTTTAAACAGTTTTTTTCGACGTTTTGGTTTTCCACCGGTCTTCCTTAGCTTTTCGATAAAAATGAAATTTCAAATTTTTATTTTGCGCAAAAAACACGTTATTTTTTTTCTTTCACGAGAGTCACGGTTTTGCTTTCGCGAGAGGCACGTTTTTGCTTTCGTGAGAGTCACGGTCGTGCCTATCAGAAACGAAAAAAATAAACGCGTTTTCTATTTTTTTTTCCTTTCACGAGAGTCACGGTTTTGCTTCCGTGAGAGGCACGGTTGTACTTTTGCGAGAGTCACGGCCGTGCTCTCGAAAACAGAAAATGAACGCGTTTTCTGTCTTTTTTCTTTTGCGAGAGTCACGGTTTTGCTTCCGCGAGAGGCACGGTTGTGCTTTCGCTAGAGTCACGGCCGTGACTCCTCAGAAACGAAAAAAATGCGTTTTCTCTTCTTTTTTTCCTTCCGCGAGAGTCACAGTTTTGCTTTCACGACAGGCACGGTTGTGATTTCGTGAGAGGCACGGGCGTGCCTCTTCGAAAAGGGGAAAAACCCGTGCTCCCGGTTGGGTTTTTTCGTCCGTTTTTTTTGTGAAAAAAAAGTTCATCAAAACCTATCAACATGGGATCTAGTTTTGCAGATCTCGACGCGAGGAATCCAACAGTAAAAGCGGTTCGAGATTTGGATGCACGGTTAAAGAGATAAAACGTTTTGAATAAACGGATCTACAAAAAAAGGGAAAACTCTCTGGTTGCGAGAAGGGACGCACATGCAGCGTGCTAGTTGTCGCAACCTGAAGAGGTTGGAGTGATCTTTGCAATGAGTACTCCTCACCTAGTGATTTCAGATTCAAGTCCTATACGTGGTCACAATTTTGTGGATTTATTTCAGGTCTTCCAACGTTGTGTTATATAGAGGTAATCACTAGTTTAGAGATAGACATTACACTCATCAAAGGAAAGATACATTTTTAACACAATACAGACGCAAGCGCTCATATATACGCGCATACACTCACGTCTATTAATGTATACACGCACACCCTAGCTCTATGAGCACATTCGAGAGACTGAGCCGGCATATCATCTTGCGATTTTACGAAGTCACCGTAGACGCTTCGTAGTCGACGGGAACATCTCTTCCCACTGAACGCACATCGTCGGAAATCCTGGAATAAATACAAGCACCAGGATTCGAACCCTAGTGGGTTGGAGATACCACTGTACACCTAACCATCCAACCACAGGTTGGTTCATAAAACGATACACTTTGTAAAGGTTATTTCCAATTTCTAAGCTCCTACGGTGGCGATAAGCGGCACAACCAGAAATTTAGGGTTTAGGGTATAAAATGAAATATCTCTTAAATTGAACATCAAAATCACTAACCATTTTCATGTTGCACTTCCTATGCCGATATCTTCAAAACTAGATCACATGTTGATCGACGAATATTTTTTATGACCCAAGTTGTGCTCCCAAAGCCACATGATGTTTCTTGTGAGGTTATATTGAGTACACACTTCCATTGATATTTCGAAATGCAGCCTTTATTCCTTCTCCGATTCACATATTGCACTTCCTATGTCGATATCTTCAAAACTAGATCACGTGTGAGGTTATATTGAGTACACACTTCAATTTCTAAGCTCCTACGGTGGCGACAAGCGGCACAACCAGAAAATTTTAGGGTTTAGGGTATAAAATGAATGAACATCAAAATTACTAACCATTTTCATGTTGCACTTCCTTTTTCGATATCTTCAAAACTAGATCATATGTTGATCGACAAATTTTTTTATGACCCAAGTTGTGCTCCCAAAGCGACATGATGTTTCTTGTGAGGTCATATTGAGTACACACTTCCATTGATATTTCGAAATGCAGCCTTTATTCCTTCTACGATTCACATGTTGCACTTCCTATGTCGACATCTTCAAAACTAGATCACTTGTGAGGTTATATTGAGTACACACTTCAATTTCTAAGCTCCTACAGTGGCGACAAGCGGCACAACCAAAAAAATTAGGGTTTAGGGTATAAAATGGAATATCTCTTAAATTGAACATCAAAATTACTAACCATTTTCATGTTGCACTTCCTATGTCGATATCTTCAAAACTAGATCACATGTTGATCGACGAATTTTTTATGACCCAAGTTGTGCTCCCAAAGCCACATGATGTTTCTTGTGAGGTTATATTGAGCACACACTTCGAAATGCAGACTTTATTCCTTCTCCGTTTCCCTTTAAAATGTGGCCTTAACGTGAAGTGTTCACTGAGGACTGAAGTGGTGACGCAAGATCTTCATAAAATGACTCCAAAAGTTGGGGTTTTCCTTCAAATGTTAGACAAGCTCGTGATTTCAGGGTTCTGCAAAAATGGCAAAACAGGCACAAAAGTCTATTACTTATGCATAAATGTTACGGAAAACAAGATACAAAATGCATGCATCAATGCATCATCTGTTCGTGTAACATGGCAACACTTTGCTTCAGCGGAGAGATTAAACCGGGAGACAAAATCTACATTTACTGTCTGGTGTTCCTTGGCCTTGGAATAACAGACACAAGGGGTAGGAAGAAGATTGAACTAACCAAACAGAGCCAAACGAGCTAAGACAGACACAGTAGCACACATTATTAATTACTTCTTTATGTTTCTTTTTTAGGGTGTCTTGCTGTTCCTTTTTTAGGAAATCTTTCTTCTTGATGTGTGTGCTAACTAGTGCTTGCCAGATGCAACATCTGGACTGGCCGGCATGCCACTTTTGCACGGCGTGTTACAATGCCAACTACCTTACGTTACGGTATCACAATCGGTCATACATCCGTGAGCAGTCTACGAGCACTTGCAAAAAACATCAGCAACTAGTGCATGAGTTATGTGGAGTCAAGGAGTCGTGAAGATCTATCTAGGTGCCTCGACAATCATTTTCAAGGGGGTTTCTAACCCAGGCGCTCTTGAAGCTCTAGCCTGCCGAGTAGGCCTGGCTCTAGCAGTCGATCTATTACTTCATAAGTTGTACATTCAGAATGTAGGATAGTGGTTGATGAGATAAGCATATAGGGCCATCATCAAGGAAATCATGCCGCTCTCCGGTCTTTACCATGTGTACCTTTGTACAAGAGGTGCAAGATTTCAACTATGAAGCACACAACCTCGCTAAGTACACTACCCCTCTAGGGTTGGGACACCACATATGGCCGGGTCTCCCCTACGACTCACTCTGTGCATTCGGTTTACATAGTTTGGTTTATACGGTATTAATACTTCGGTAAATACGGTATGAAATTAAAATACGGTTCAGTTTCGGTATATATCAAATTATTTTGGTATGGTTTCGGTATATACCATAATAACCGAAGTTTGACGGGAATTTGAAAATGACGTCGTAACAATTTACAATTTTATGACTCAAAACACATACTATTTTACACAAATACTATATAACTATATATATAAGTATATATGCATGAATTGATTCATCCCTTGATTGTTATGGACGTGCTTAGGATTTTTTAAAGAGAAAAATAACTATGTTACAAGAAAAATGTACGTTCTTGGTAGTGAATTTGACTCATGTACAAGAAATGATAACTTGTATAGTTGTTTGCCTCAAGAAATATAATTTTTTTTTCGATTTATTCGGTAACCATTCGGTTTTTTTGGTATATACCATTAAAACCAAAGTTCAAAATGGTATGAGAAGTTCATACCATACCAAAACCAGAAACCATAAAAACCGTAAAATTGGTTCGGTTCGGTTTATTTTTGGTATGGTTTTTCGGTTCGGTTTCAAAATGCACAGAGTGACCTATGACCCTCTTTCTATACTTCTAAACACTACTGATGAGCAATGGAACTTAGCGAGTTTGCCTAAAAAACTTGCTAAAAAGCTTTCGTCCTATTCAGGCTTTTCCCCATCAAATGATTGGTTACAAAAAGGATGGACAATCAGGCAATATAATTAATGAGCTACAGCCTGTAGATATGCCTACGTCTTCCTCACCATTCATTAGTATTTTCTCTCTCATCATTTGTACTACTGGTGTACGCTTGCTCACTCACTCTATAAGTTCATCCATCTGGTTCCCTACGGAGTTCGTCGACCTATATCATACGTCTTTATGTCTCACTCGCCCATGTCGTCCTCAATGACACAAGCAAAGCCAAGCGAAAAATATCAACTCTGGTAGGAACTCCACAATTTTGGACGAGTGTCGCATCGTCTTTGCCGCGGGATCGATCACGGGGGCAATTCAAGCCAATTATTTTTGGAACGTATAACACGAGTTTTGCCATCTCACATGGCCAATGGGCGCTGGAAATTAACAAAACTTTTTGTGGCGCCACGAGGTTCACCATTCTCCGGTTATAATAGCCACCAGGATTGCTGGATCGGTGATATATAAACCCTTCCGAGACATCATTCGCCGGCCTTGCATAATTAATCATCATGATGCGCTTCTTTCATAAAGTCCGCCAAGTGCAGACCAATCATTGCTCCGGTGGTCTCTAATAAACCTAGTTTTTGGGTTCTAAATTTTTTTGAGTGGGGTTTCTGGGTTCTATTCATTTGCCTCTATACGTACGTACTAGATTGGGACTATCATGCTATACGTTGTCCAAGAAGGCGAAATGTTCCACATCGACCCGAGTTTCCACATGAGAGGCATGTTTTGAAATAGCAGAGGTCTCTCAGACTTGGCTAAACATAAACACGTCAGTGATTGTGTACTGAACATGGGTTGGACTTTGTGGCAATTTCTGATGCTGATAAATGTGACTTCCGGCCACATGTCCTCGAGCACCTATCAGGTGGTTTCAACTACACATGGCATAGTCTACCAGCTCGTGGAAGGTCTGGAGGAATCCTTCTTGGGATACAGACCACGACCATGGACTTGTTGGCTTTTTCGACAGGTGAATTTCATATCAAATTTCACTTACGAAACAGAGCTGATAATCTTACTTGGAGCCTGGTCGCGGTCTATGGGGCTGCCCAAGATGAACACAAATTGGCTTTCCTTCGTGAATTGGTGAACCTGGCTAATGATAACCCGTATCCAATGATTATTGGAGGGGACTTTAATATCCTTAGATACCAACAAGAGAAAAATAATGACCGCTTCGACACTCATTGGCCCTTCCTATTCAATGCTGTGATAGACAGTTTGGATCTTCGGGAGGTCAGTATGTCGGGGCGGCGGTTCACCTAGGCTAATAACCGATCTGTGCCGACATATGAGAAGCTCGATAGGGTACTCATGGACACCGAATGGGAACTAAAATTTCCTATGGTAACCGTGCGAGCCCTAGAGCGTATCGAGGCATTATCAGATCATGCACCCATCATTCTGAATTCTAACTCTATGAACCCAGCAGCCCGTCGCTCTTTCAAATTTGAATTGGGATGGCTGCATCGGGATGGATTTGTAGACATAATCAAGAATGTTTGGGAGAAGCCCGCCATTGGTCGCACACCTATTCAGAGATGGAACTTTAAAATAAGGGCCATGAGGCAACACCTCGCTGGATGGGCAAAACACACCAACGGGATATATAAAAAAGAAAAACAACGACTCTCTACCATTATTGACGACCTCGACAAGATTGCAGAGACACGCACCTTATCTCAACAAGAGATTGAATTAAAAAATCAATCTAATGAGAAGGTCGCCCGTCTTTTGCGAGAAGAGGAGATCAAATACTATCAGAGATCTAAAGCTGATCTCATATTGATGGGTGATAGTAATACAAGATACTTTCAATTGATCGCCAATGGGCGACATAGGAAGAAATGTATTTACAGTCTCCAACAAGATGAGGGGCTGATCGAAGGTCAGGAGGAGCTCAAAAAGTATATCACCAAATACTATAAATCATTGTTCGGCACGCCGGCTGAGGGGAACTTCACCCTTGACGAGACCCGAACAGATGATATTCCACAAGTCACGGCAAAAGAAAATGATATCCTTATGGCACCATTCTCAGAAGAGGAGGTGAGAGCAGCGGTGTTCCAAATGGAACATAACAAAGCTCCAGGCCCAGATGGTTTCCCCGCAGAATTCTATCAGAATTTCTGGGATATCATCAAGACTGACCTTTTGGAGTTGTTTAATTGTCTTCATGCCGACCGACTAGATTTATTCAGACTTAACTTTGGCGAGATTGTCTTGTTGCCAAAGATTAAGGAGGCCGAACGGATCCAGCAGTTCAGACCCATATGCCTCCTTAATGTTAGCTTCAAGATCTTTACCAAAGTGGCTACGAATAGGTTAAACTTGATAGTTGACCATGTTGTCCGGCCATCTCAAACAGCGTTCATGCAAGGAAGGAATATACTAGATGGCGTAGTAATTTTGCATGAGACCGTTCATGAGATGCACCGGAAAAACATGAGTGGAGTAGTATTTAAAATCGACTTTGAGAAGGCCTATGACAAGGTCAAATGGTCTTTCCTCCAACAGGCCCTAAGAATGAAAGGTTTCTCTAGTAAATGGCACCAATGGATCCAAAATTTTGTAACTGGAGGTAGTGTGGCCATCAAAGTCAATGATGATTTAGGCCATTATTTCCAGACAAAAAAAGGACTACGGCAGGGTGACCCCATGTCCCCAATGTTATTTAACATTGTTGTTGACATGTTGGCTATTCTGATTGAGCGCGCCAAGCAGGACGGCCAGATTGTAGGAGTAGTGCCACACCTTGTGGATGGTGGTCTCTCTATTCTGCAATATGCCGATGACACAATTCTTTTTATGGAACATGACCTAGACAAGGCTCGAAACCTGAAACTCTTGCTTTCAGCATTTGAGCAAATGTCGGGACTCAAAATTAACTTCCATAAAAGTGAACTTTTCTGCTTTGGAGAAGCCGTTGAGGCGGCTGCAGATTACGCTGACCTGTTTGGTTGTGCACATAGTCAATTCCCAATTAAATATCTGGGAATACCAGTTCACTATCGGCGTCTCACCATTGCGGAGTGGAAGCATGTTGAGGAGCGTCTAGAGAAATGACTGAGCAGTTGGAAAGGCAAGTTGCTCTCAGTTGGAGGACGGTTGGTTTTAATTAACTCTGTCCTCACAAATATGGTTCTCTATATGCTTTCTTTCTTCCAACTCCCAAAAGGGGTCCTCCAAAGACTGGACTATTTTAGATCCAGATTCTTTTGGCAGGGAGACGGTGAAAAGAAAAAATATAGGCTGGCCAAATGGAGCGTGGTTTGTAGGCCGAAAGACCAAGGTGGCCTTGGAATTCATGACCTACAGGTCAAGAATGAGGCCCTACTTAGTAAATGGTTGTTCAAACTTCTTACTGGGGATGGTGTTTGGCAAACCATATTGCGCAACAAGTATCTAGGCCAAAAGGCAGTGTCTCAGGCTTATTGGAAACCTAGCGACTCACACTTTTGGGCTGGCCTAATGGCGGCAAAGAAAAATCTTTTTCGCTTTGGGTCTTTCGTGATAATGGATGGGTCAGAGGTTCGTTTCTGGGAAGACATATGGCTAGGCAATGCCAGTCTCCGAGAGCAATACCCAGCCTTATATGCCATTGCTCGCGATAAGAGTAATAATATTGCGCAAGTGCTTAGTTCATCCCCGTCGAATATTTTGTTTAGACGGGATTTGATTGGCCCTCGACTTTTGTCATGGCATAATCTTTTATCCCGTCTGGATTCAATTAATGTAACATAAGGCCGGGATGTGTTTCACTGGAAACTCACAACATCAGGGTCTTACACAGTAGACTCGATGTACCGTGCGCTTATGCATTCCGAGGTGCCAGTGAATAATAACAAAAAAAATTGGAAGTCTAAGATTCCACTAAAAGTTAAAATCTTTATGTGGTATCTTCGTAGGGGATTTGTGCTAACCAAAGACAATCTTGCACGGTGCAACTGGCCAGGAAGTAAGAAGTGTTGCTTTTGTGCTTATGACGAGACAATCAAACACCTCTTTTTCCAATGCAAGTTTGCATGTTCTACATGGTCAGTCATCCAAATAGTGTTAAATTTGTATCCGTCAACGAGTATTGCCAATATATTTGGTCATTGGTTGGACGGAATTTCAAATAGTTTGAAAATGCTAATAAGGGTGGGGGCGTATGCCTCTTACTATGGTCGCTTTGGCTATGTAGAAATGATTTGATTTTTAATGACAAAAATGCTTCTCCTCTGCAGGTTATTTTCCGTTGTACGCCTACGCTACAACTGGCGGAGCACCAACTGTTGGGGATATAACTATTCGTGCAAGCCGCCCAGGAGGGGTCGGGTTATGCGAAGGGGATTCACCAAAGAGAAGCCCAAGACCAAAGCATGAAGATGGCGGTTCATAGAGAGCTTAAGGCCCACAGGCGACTTAAGGCCCGTTGTAGTAAACCGATGTAATAATATTACTTGTATCATAAGGTAGACTTAACTAGTCACCGAGCCGGACATTGTTTATAAGCCGGCCGGGACTCTGTAAGCCGCAGGGCGTCCACCCGTGTATATAAGGGGGCGACCCGCTGGCGGCTTAGGGTTAGAAACAACTCATCGAGAACCAGGCATAGCGTGTCTCGCTCCCTGGTCATCGAAACAGCAATACCAACCCAACTAGACGTAGGCCTTACCTTCACCGTAAGGGGCCGAACTAGTATAAACCCTCTCGTGTCCTTTGTCCCAATTTAACCCCTTCAAGCTTCCTAGTTGCGATGGCTCCACAACTAAGTCCTTTCATGAGGACATCTGACGTGACAATTCCACGACAGTTGGCGCCCACCATGGGGCCAGCGCACGGTGGATTTGAGTTCTTGAAGGGCAACTTCGAAGGGCTCAAGGGATACGTAGTGGGCCGGATGACCAAGAGTTATCGCGGCAAGATCTACATCGACGATGAAGGCTGGGGTCCCGATGCCGGCTCAATTGAGTACGGATACCGGGTCCCCTTCGGCGGAATCCATGTCTTCATCGGCCGGATCGGTGAGCCGGGCCCTGAGCCGGACAACTGCACCGACCTCGTTGAGATGGCTCAGCGTGTGAGGAAGACCCGGGCTCAACCTATCTTAAGGCGTGTATTTGTGGGCTGCGTCCACGGAGAGGAATTTTCTGAAGGATCTGAAGATGGGGGTGAGACGGCTGCCCTCCCAGACGGTGATTCGTCCACCGGCTCAACAGATCCGTTATATCAGGTGCAAGACGGCGCGCTCGGGGGCTGTTCCGATGGCATCAGTATTCCGGACACCTATGAGCCGCCGAGATAGGCAGGTATCTTCATGGCTGGAACACAGCCCGGTTCAAACTCTACAGCTGCCGCAGCGATCACGTCCGGATTAGGAGCAGCCGGGGTAGGAGGCCCCGTGCGCCCACCGGCTCAGGTGCTGATGGATCTCATGGACAAACTTACGACCCTGTTAACTGAAGGAAATATGCCCTAGAGGCAATAATAAAGTTATTATTTATTTCCTTATTTCATGATAAATGTTTATTATTCATGCTAGAATTGTATTAACCGGAAACATGATACATGTGTGAATACATAGACAAACATATAGTCACTAGTATGCCTCTACTTGAGTAGCTCGTTGAATCAAAGATGGTTAAGTTTCCTAGCCATAGACATGAGTTGTCATTTGATTAATGGGATCACATTATTAGGAGAATGATGTGATTGACTTGACCCATTCTGTTAGCCTAGCACTTGATCGTTTAGTATGTTGCTATTGCTTTCTTCATGACTTATACATGTTCCTGTAACTATGAGATTATGCAACTCCCGTTTACCGGAGGAACACTTTGGGTGCTACCAAACGTCACAACGTAACTGGGTGATTATAAAGGAGTACTACAGGTGTCTCCAAAGGTACATGTTGGGTTGGCGTATTTCGAGATTAGGTTTTGTCACTCCGATTGTCGGAGAGGTATCTCTGGGCCCTCTCGGTAATGCACATCACTATAAGCCTTGCAAGCAATGTGACTAATGAGTTAGTTACGGAATGATGCATTACGTAACGAGTAAAGAGACTTGCCGGTAACGAGATTGAACTAGGTATTGGATACCGACGATCGAATCTCGGGCAAGTAACATACCGATGACAAAGGGAACAACGTATGTTGTTATGCGGTTTGACCGATAAAGATCTTCGTAGAATATGTGGGAGCCAATATGAGCATCCAGGTTCCGCTATTGGTTATTGACCGAGAATAGTTCTAGGTCATGTCTACATTGTTCTCGAACCCGTAGGGTCCGCACGCTTAAGGTTTCGATGACAGTTATATTATGAGTTTATGAGTTTTGATATACCGAAGGAGTTCGGAGTCTCGGATGAGATCGGGGACATGACGAGGAGTCTCGAAATGGTCGAGACGTAAAGATCAATATATTGGACGACTATATTCGGAGTTTGGAAAGGTTCCGAGTGATTCGGGTATTTTTCGGAGTACCGGAGAGTTACGGGAATTCGCCGGGGAGTATATGGGCCTTAATGGGCCATACGGGAATAGAGGAGAGAGGCCAAAAGGAAGGAGGCTTGCGCCCCCCCCTCTGGTCCGAATTGGACAAGGGGGGCAGCCCCCTTTTCCTTCTCAATCTCCTCCTCTTTTCTTCTCCAACAAGGAAAGGAGGAGTCCTACTCCCGGTGGAGTAGGACTCCCCCCTTGGCGCGCCTCCTCCATAGGCTGGCCGCCTCCCCCCTTGCTCCTATATATATGGGGGCAGGGGGGCACCCCAAAGACACAACAACAATTGATCCTTGAGATCTATTAGCCGTGTGCGGTGCCCCCTCCACCATAGTCCTCCTCGATAATATTGTAGCGGTGCTTAGGCAAAGCCCTGCGACAGTAGAACATCAAGATCGTCACCACGCCGTCGTGCTGACGGAACTCTCCCTCGACACTCGGCTGGATCGGAGTTCGAGGGACGTTATCGAGCTGAACGTGTGCTAGAACTCGGAGGTGCCGTAGTTTCGGTGCTTGATCGGTCGGGCCGTGAAGACGTACGACTACATCAACCGCGTTGTTCTAACGCTTCCGCTTTCGGTCTACTAGGGTATGTAGATTACACTCTCCCCTCTTGTTGCTATGCATCACCATGATCTTGCGTGTGCGTAGGAATTTTTTTGAAATTACTACGTTCCCCAACAGTGGCATCCGAGCCTAGGTTTTATGCGTTGATGTTTTTTGCACGAGTAGAACACAAATGAGTTGTGGGCGATACAAGTCATACTGCTTACCAGCATGTCATACTTTGGTTCAGCAGTATTGTTGGATGAAGCGGCCCGGACCGACATTACGCGTACACTTACGCGAGACTGGTTTTACCGCCGTGCTTCGCACATAGGTGACTAGCGGGTGTCTGTTTCTCCAACTTTAGTTGAACTGAGTGTGGCTACGCCCGGTCCTTGAGAAGGTTAAAACAGCACTAACTTGACGAACTATCGTTGTGGTTTTGATGCGTAGGTAAGAACGGTTCTTGCTCAGCCCATAGCAGCTACGTAAAATTTGCAACAACAAAGTAGAGGACGTCTAACTTGTTTTTGCAGGGCATGTTGTGATGTGATATGGTCAAGACGCGATGAGATATAAGTTATTGTACGAGATGATCATGTTTTGTTGAAGTTATCAGCAACTGGCAGAAGCCCTATGGTTGTCTCTTTGTTGCATAAGCTGCAAGTGCCAAATAATTGCTTTACTTTATTGCTATACAATAGCAATAGTTGCAAGAGCAATAGTTGGCAAGACGACCATGTGATGACACATTGATATAGATCAAGATGATGAAGATCATGGTGTCGTGCCGGTGACGATAGAGATCATGACAGTACTTTGGAGATGGAGATCAAAGGCGCAAGATGATCATGGCCATATCATGTCACATATTTTGATTGCATATGATGTTTATCTGTTATACATCTTATTCTGTTTTGTTTGACGGTAGCATTATAAGATGATCTCTCACTAATTATCAAGAAGTGTTCTCCCTGAGTATGCACCATTGCGAAAGTTCTTCGTGCTGAGACACCACGTGATGATCGGGTGTGATAGGCTCTACGTTCAAATACAACGGGTGCAAAACAGTTGCACACGCGGAATACTCAGGTTAAACTTGACGAGCCTAGCATATAACAGATATGGCCTCGAAACACGGAGACCGAAATGTCGAGCGTGAATCATATAGTAGATATGATCAACATATTGATGTTCACTGTTGAAACTACTCCATCTCACGTGACGATCGGACATGGTGTAGTTGATATGGATCACGTAATCACTTAGAGGATTAGAGGGATGTCTATCTAAGTGGGAGTTCTTAAGTAATATGATTAATTGAACTTTAATTTATCATGAACTTAGTCCTGGTAGTATTTTGCAAATTATGTTGTAGATCAATAGCTTGCGTTGCTGCTTTCATATGTTTATTTTGATATGTTCCTAGAGAAAATTGTGTTGAAAGATGTTAGTAGCAATGATGCGGATTGGATCCGTGATCTGAGGTTTATCCTCATTGCTGCACAGAAGAATTATGTCCTTAATGCACCGCTAGGTGACAGACCTATTGCAGGAGCAGATGCAGACGTTATGAACGTTTGGCTAGCTCAAAATGATGACTACTTGATAGTTTAGTGCACCATGCTTAAACGGCTTAGAACCGGGACTTCAAAGACGTTTTGAACGTCATGGACCATATGAGATGTTCCAGGAGTTGAAGTTAATATTTCAAGCAAATATCTGAGTTGAGAGATATGAAGTCTCCAACAAGTTCTATGGCTAAAAGATGGAGGAGAATCGCTCAACTAGTGAGCATGTGCTCAGATTGTCTGGGTACTACAATCGCTTGAATCAAGTGGGAGTTAATCTTCCAGATAAGATAGTGATTGACAGAATTCTCTAGTCACCACCACTAAGTTATTAGAACTTCGTGATGAACTATAGTATGCAAGGGATGACGAAAACGATTCCCGAGCTCTTCGTGATGTTGAAATCGACGAAGGTAGAAATCAAGAAAGAGCATCAAGTGTTGATGATTGACAAGATCACTAGTTTCAAGAAAAGGGCAAAGGGAAAGAAAGGGAAACTTCAAGTATAATGGCAAACAAGTTGTCACTCCCGTGAAGAAGACCAAAGCTGGACCAAAGCCTGAAACTGAGTGATTATACTGCAAAGGAAATGGTCACTAGAAGCGGAAATGCCTTGAATATTTGGTGGATAAGAAGGATGGCAAAGTGAACAAGGGTATATTTGATATACATGTTATTGATGTGTACCTTACTAGTGTTTAAGGTAACCCCTGAGTATTTGATACTTGTTCGGTTGCTAAGATTAGTAACTCGAAACAGGAGTTACAAAATAAACAGAAACTAGTTGAGGGTGAAGTGACGATGTGTGTTGGAAATAGTTCCAAGATTGATATGATCATCATCACACACTCCCTATACTTTCGGGATTAGTGTTAAACCTAAATAAATGTTATTTAGCGTTTGCGTTGAGCATGAATATGATTTGATCATGTTTATTGCGATACAATTATTCATTTGAAGTTAAAGAATAATTGTTATTCCGTTTACATGAATAAGACCTTCAATGGTTATACACCCAATGAAAATAGTTTGTTGGATCTCGATCGTAGTGATACACATATTCATAATATTGATGCCAAAAGATGCAAAGTTAATAATGATAGTGCAACCTATTTGTGGCACTGCCGTTTGGGTCATATCGGTGTAAAGCGCATGAAGAAACTCCATAAAGATGGATTTTCGAAATCACTTGGTTATGAATCATTTGATGCTTGCGAACCGTGCCTTTTGGGCAAGATGACTAAAACTCCGTTCTCCGAAACAATGGAACAAGCTACTGACTTATTGGAAATAATACATACTGATGTATGCGATCCAATGAGTGTTGATGCTCGTGGCAAGTATCGTTATTTTCTGACCTTCACAAGATGATTTGAGCAGATATGGGTATATCTACTTGATGAAACATAAGTATGAAATAGTTGAAAGGTTCAAAGAATTTCAGAGTGAAGTGGAAAAATCATCGTAACAAGAAAATAAAGTTTCTGCGATCTGATCGCGGAGACAAATATTTGAGTTACGAGTTTGGTCTTCAATTAAAACAATGTGGAATAGTTTCACAACTCATGCCACCTGGAACACCACAATGTTATGGTGTGTCCGAACGTCGTAACCGCACTTTATTGGATATGGTGCGATCTATGATGTCTCTTACTGATTTACCACTATTGTTTTGGGGTTATGCATTAGAGACAGCCGCATTCACGTTAAAAGGGCACCATCTAAATCCGTTGAGACGACACCGTATGAACTATGGTTTAGCAGTAAACCTAAGCTGTCGTTTCTTAAAGTTTGGAGTTGCGATGCTTATATGAAAAAGGTTTTCAACCTGATAAGCTCGAACCCAAATCGGAGAAGTGCGTCTTCATAGAATACCCAAAGGAAATTGTTGGGTACACCTTCTATCATAGATCCGAAGGCAAGATATTCGTTGCTAAAAATGGATCCTTTCTAGAGAAGGAGTTTCTCTCGAAAGAAGTGAGTGGGAGGAAAGTAGAACTTGATGAGGTAACTGTACCTGCTCCCTTATTTGAAAGTAGTTCATCACAAAAATCTGTTCCTGTGACTACTACACCAATTAGTGAGGAAGTTAATGATGATGATCATAAAACTTCAGATTAAGTTACTACAGAACCTCGTAGGTCTTCCAGAGTAAGATCCGCACCAGAGTGGTACGGTAATCCTGTTCTGGAAGTTATGTTACTAGACCATGACGAACCTACGAACTATGAAGAAGCGATGGTGAGCCCAGATTCCGCAAAATGGCTTGAGGCCATGAGATCTGAGATAAGATCCATGTATGAAAACAAAGTATGGACTTTGATTGACTTGCCCAATGATCGGCGATACATTGAGATTAAATGGATCTTCAAGAGGAAGACGAACGCTGATAGTGTTACTATCTACAAAGCTAGAATTGTCGCAAAAGGTTTTCGACAAGTTCAAGGTGTTGACTATGATGAGAGTTTTTCACTCGTATCTATGCTTAAGTCTGTCTGAATCATGTTAGCAATTGCCGCATTTTATGAAATCTGGCAAATGGATAAACAAAACTGCATTCCTTAATGGTTTTCTTAAAGAAGAGTTGTATATGATGCAACCAGAAGGTTTTGTCAATCCTAAAGGTGCTAACAAATTGTGCAAGCTCCAACGATCCATCTATGGACTGGTGCAAGCATCTCGGAGTTGAAATATACGCTTTGATGAGTTGATCAAAGCATATGGTTTTATACAGACTTTTGAAGAAGCCTGTATTTACAAGAAAGTGAGTGGGAGCTCTGTAGCATTTCTAATATTATATGTGGATGACATATTGTTAATTGGAAATGATACGGAAATTCTGGATAGCATGAAAGGATACTTGAATAAGAGTTTTTCAAAGCAAGACCTCGGTGAAGCTGCTTACACATTGAGCATCAAGATCTATATAGATAGATCAAGACGCTTGATAAGATTTTTTCAATGAGTACATACCTTGATAAATTTTTGAAATAGTTCAAAATGGAACAGTCAAAGAAGGAGTTCTTGCCTGTGTTACAAGGTGTGAAGTTGAGTAAGACTCAAGACCCGACCATTGCAGAAAATAGAAAGAGAATGAAAAGTCATTCCCTATGCCTCAGTCATAGGTTCTATAAAGTATGCTATGCTGTGAACCAGACCTATTGTATACCTTGCTCTGTGTTTGGCAAAGGAATACAATTTTGATCTAATAGTAGATCACTGGACATGGGTCAAGAATATCCTTAGTGAAGAGTAAGGAGATGTTTCTCGATTATGGAGGTGATAAAAGAGCCCGTCGTAAAAGTTACAATGATGCAAGCTTTTACACCAATCCAGATGACTCTAAGTCTCAATCTGGATACATATTGAAAGTGGGAGCAATTAGCTAGAGTAGCTCCGTGCAGAGCATTGTGGACATAGAATATTTGCAAAATACATACGGCTCTGAATATGACAGACCCG
This sequence comes from Triticum aestivum, assembly GCF_018294505.1. Taxonomy (NCBI): domain Eukaryota; kingdom Viridiplantae; phylum Streptophyta; class Magnoliopsida; order Poales; family Poaceae; genus Triticum; species Triticum aestivum. The sequence goes on along the minus strand of NC_057810.1, from coordinate 609,527,446 downwards.
TTGACTAAGCTTCTCTCACGAGCAAAACATGATCATACCTTAGTACTCTTTTGGGTGTTAATCACATAGCGATGTGAACTAGATTATTGACTCTAGTAAACCCTTTGGGTGTTGATCACATGATGATGTGAACTATGGGTATTAATCACATGCAGATGTGAATATTGGTGTTAAATCACATGGCGATGTGAACTAGATTATTGACTCTAGTGCAAGTGGGAGACTGAAGGAAATATGCCCTAGAGGCAATAATAAAGTTATTATTTATTTCCTTATTTCATGATAAATGTTCATTATTCATGCTAGAATTGTATTAACCGGAAACATGATACATGTGTGGATACATAGACAAACATATAGTCACTAGTATGCCTCTACTTGACTAGCTCATTGAATCAAAGATGGTTAAGTTTCCTAGCCATAGACATGAGTTGTCATTTGATTAACGGGATCACATCATTAGGAGAATGATGTGATTAACTTGACCCATTCCGTTAGCCTAGCACTTGATCGTTTAGTATGTTGCTATTGCTTTCTTCATGACTTATACATGTTCCTGTAACTATGAGATTATGCAACTCCCGTTTACCGGAGGAACACTTTGGGTGCTACCAAACGTCACAACGTAACTGGGTGATTATAAAGGAGTACTACAGGTGTCTTCAAAGGTACATGTTGGATTGGCGTATTTCGAGATTAGGTTTTGTCACTCCGATTGTCGGAGAGGTATCTTTGGGCCCTCTCGGTAATGCACATCACTATAAGCCTTGCAAGCAATGTAGCTAATGAGTTAGTTACGGAATGATGCATTACGTAACGAGTAAAGAGACTTGCCAGTAACGAGATTGAACTAGGTATTGGATACCGACGATCGAATCTCGGGCAAGTAACATACCGATGACAAAGGGAACAACGTATGTTGTTATGCGGTTTGACCGATAAAGATCTTCGTAGAATATGTCGGAGCCAATATGAGCATCTAGGTTCCGCTATTGGTTATTGACCGAGAACAGTTCTAGGTCATGTCTACATTGTTCTCGAACCCGTAGGGTCCGCACGCTTAAGGTTTCGATGATAGTTATATTATGAGTTTATGAGTTTTGATGTACCGAAGGAGTTGGAGTCTCGGATGAGATCGGGGACATGTCGAGGAGTCTCGAAATGGTCGAGACATAAAGATCGATATATTGGACGACTATATTCGGAGTTCGGAAAGGTTCCGAGTGATTCGGGTATTTTTCGGAGTACCGGAGAGTTACGGGAATTCGCCGGGGAGTATATGGGCCTTAATGGGCCATACGGGAAAAGAGGAGAGAGGCCAAAAGGAAGGAGGCTTGCGCCCCCCTCTGGTCCGAATTGGACAAGGGGGGCAGCCCCCTTTTCCTTCTCAATCTCCTCCTCTTTTCTTCTCCAACAAGGAAAGGAGGAGTCCTACTCCCGGTGGGAGTAGGACTCCCCCCTTGGCGCGCCTCCTCCATAGGCCGGCCGCCTCCCCCCTTGCTCCTATATATATGGGGGCAGGGGGGCACCCCAAAGACACAACAACAATTGATCCTTGAGATCTATTAGCCATGTGCGGTGCCCCCCTCCACCATAGTCCTCCTCGATAATATTGTAGCGGTGCTTAGGCGAAGCCCTGCGACAGTAGAACATCAAGATCGTCACCACGCCGTCGTGCTGACGGAACTCTCCCTCGACACTCGGCTGGATTGGAGTTCGAGGGACGTTATCGAGCTGAACGTGTGCTAGAACTCGGAGGTGCCGTAGTTTCGGTGCTTGATCGGTCGGGCCGTGAAGACGTACGACTACATCAACCGCGTTGTTCTAACGCTTCCGCTTTCGGTCTACTAGGGTATGTAGATTACACTCTCCCCTCTCGTTGCTATGCATCACCATGATCTTGCGTGTGCGTAGGAATTTTTTTGAAATTACTACGTTCCCCAACATTAACTGCCATGGTTATTCCTGCAGACAAAGATGAGCATGACGCAGCAGTAGCACAGGTGCGTGAGGAGATAGCTCAGGCCAAGGAGGCCTTGGCAGCTGAGGATACTAGACTAGCTACAAAGCGGGTGGCTCTCGACGCCCGGGCACAGCGCTTGCAGTCAGAAGCTTACCAGCTCACGATGAGCTTAAATGCATCAAATGAGGTAATGAGGAGGAGGCATCATAAGACTCAGTCCCGTTTACCTCCGAATTATGACCCTCGGGTTCTTTTTGCTACACCCGGAGCCGGCCCAAGTAACCCGCCAGAGGCCAATCAGTTTATGACAGCCGGAACAGGAGGGCCGACTCATCCTCAGGAGATGGCACCACCTCACGTGAGCATGCCACCGCCGCGTTATGTGCCGGTTCCACCGGGTCACTTTTCCAACCCCATGGAGAACTTAATCGCAGCGTCAGCGCGTTTGGCGGCTCTTCCTATGGACGGTGATGACCCGGCGGCCGTGGAAACCCAGAGAGTCAGAGAACTCCTCCAGACGGCCTTAGCTCAGCAAGAGACCTATTCTTACAACCGGGACATGATTCATTCAACTCCCACGCCCTGGTTAGCACCACCTCGCCAGAACCGGAGCCCGAGTTACAGCAGACACATGGAGTCGGAAGCTTTGTCAAGCAACGCCCACCGTAACCAGCCCGGTGGCCATAATCCGGTGCAAGATCGAATACATCAGGAGAATGAGCAGGCGGCTCAGGCGGCGGCTCAACAGATGGCACATCAAGATTTTCCAGAGTATCCCACAGCTTCCTTTGAGGCGGGAGTAGCCACTAGAACCGGTGGTATTCCTTGTCTGGTTCCGGTTTTGCGTAATGTGCGGTTGCCCAAAGACTTCAAGGGACCTCGAAAGGTGCCGAATTACACGGCCGACTTGCAGCCCAGAGCGTGGATTGAGAGTTATGAGATGGCCATGGAGCTGTTGGAAGTTAGTGACGTAGCGATGGCTAAATATTTCACCATGATGCTAGATGGAACGGCCCGGTCTTGGTTAAAGGGCCTGCCACCCAATTCCATTGGTTCATGGGGCAAGTTAAAAGCCCGGTTCATCTAGAACTTTAAGGACACCTGTAAGCCATCTATGTCGATTGTGGACCTGACGGATTGCAAGCAAGAGGAAGGTGAATCCACCACCCATTGGGTACGCCGGGTCAAGGAGATCATTCATTCCTCTGACAAGATGGATGCCGACTCTACAGTCCTTATGCTGGAGAAAAATTGTCGCTTTGAGCCGCTGAGACAGAAACTAGGGCACCTTAAACGTGACCTCACGGATATGGGTACGCTGATGGCGGCTTTAGTCAAATATGCCGATTCTGATAGTACCAAGGATCCCGCGTCTGAGGATGAGAAGACAGGGAAGGGAAAAAGGAACGGCAATGGAAAGGGTCAGCAGCATAACCCGGGGAATCAAGGCGGCAATAAGCGTAAGGCGGACGGTAACCCGGAGTTTGTGGCCAATGCCAACGCGCGAGGTAACAACAAGAGATATAAGGGTAAGCCGCCTCGGTCAGGCGGGTCAGGCCCATCTCTTGAGCAGCTACTCAATGAGCCCTGCCCAAAACACAGCACCCGGGAGCACCCCGCCACACACCTATGGAAGGATTGTGCGATCATGAAGGCATTTAAAAATTCCAACACCTTCTATGGCAGTCACGGATCTGGCGGTGGCTCAGGGGCTGGCGGCTTTCATGGCCCGGGCGGTGGCTCAAATTCCGGCTTTCAGGGGAACCCAGGTGGTAATAATCAGCAGTAATCTGGTCAAGGAGGGCAGCAGCAGCAGCAGTCGGGCTACCAAAGCCATCCAAAGCAGTTGAGTGGTGGACAGTATCACGTGTTTACCACTATCTTGTGCAAACGTGACCAAAAGGTTCATAAGAGGGACGTAAATTCTGTTGAGCCGGCAATTCCTCGTTATTTGAGGTGGTCAGAGCAGCCAATTATATGGAGCAAAGAGGATCACCTCCGCGGGTCGATAATCCGGGTCAGTTAGCCTTGGTGGTGGCACCCCAGGTTGGTGGATATAAGTTCACTAAGGTACTCATGGACGGCGGTAGCAGTATCAATATCCTCTACTACGAGACCTTTCAGCACATGGGGTTGACTAAGAAGAATTTGAGAACATCCAACACTGTTTTCCATGGGGTGGTTCCGGGTAAATCGGCTTACCCAGTTGGTAAGATTGAGCTGGAGGTGGCCTTCGGAGACGAACATGATTCCAGGGCTGAGAAGTTAACATTTGAGGTGGTCAAAATCAGGAGCCCATATCATGCTCTGTTTGGACGGCCGGCTTACGCCAAGTTCATGGCCCGGCCGTGTTATGTTTATTTGCAGGTCAAGATGCCAGGTCACAAGGGCACCATCACTATGCATGGAAGTCAGAAGGTGGCCCTGGAATGTGAAGAAGGCGACGCGGCTTACGCTGAGTCGGCCCTGTGCGGCCGAAGAGCTCAAATTTTATCAAGACAATGTTGACCCGGCGGATATGACCTCCCTCAAGAAACCAACTACTGAGCATGACCCGGCGTTGAAGTTTAAATCGGCCGCTGAGACAAAGCTTGTTGACTTTACCCCAGGAGATGCCTCTAAACAGTTCAGTATTGGTGCCAATTTGGATCCTAAATAGGAAAGCGCGCTCATCGAGTTCATCCGTGCGAACCGGGACATCTTTGCATGGAAACCTTCTAACATGCCAGGTGTACCGAGGGAACTCGCTGAGCACACTCTCAATATTGATCCAAAGTATAAGCCGGTCAGGAAGTTTCTCCGACGGTTCAACAAGGAGATACGGAAGGCTATTGGGGAAGAGGTGGCCCGGCTCTTGGCGGCCGGGTTTATTGTGGAAGTTTTTCACCTAGAGTGGTTGGCTAACCCGGTGATTGTCCTCAAGAAGAACGACACTTGGCGGATGTGTGTGGATTACACGGATTTAAACAAAGCTTGTCCGGCTGATCCCTTTGCCCTCCCCCGTATTGATCAGATTATTGATGCTATGGCGGGTTGTGAACGTTTGAGTTTTTTGGATGCTTACTCTGGTTATCATCAGATCAAAATGGTAATTAAGGACCAGGAGAAGACGGCTTTCATCGCTCCGTTTGGAGCCTTCTGCTATGTATCTATGCCATTTGGACTCAAAAGTGCCCAGGCGACTTATCAACGGTTTGTGCAGAACTGTTTGCACGATCAAATTGGGCGTAATGTTCATGCTTATGTGGATGACACTGTGGTGAAGTCCAGAGAAAAGGAAACCTTGATATCTGATTTAAAAGAGACCTTTGATAATCTCCGAGTTTACAAGATGATGCTTAACCCGGCCAAGTGTGTATTTGGTGTACCTGCAGGCAAGCTTTTGGGTTTTCTGGTATCAAATAGAGGCATTGAAGCTAACCCGGAGAAGATTAAGGCAATTACCTCTCTGGCTAAACCGGCGTGCATCAATGATGTTCAGCGATTGGCGGGTCGCGTCGCTGCTTTAAGCCGGTTAGGTGAGAAGGCCCTACCGCTGTATCAAATGATGAAGAAGGCAGACACTTCTGTCTAGAGCGATGCCGCTGATGCTGCTTTTGAGGACTTGAAAAGACAATTGTCTGAACCGCCGGTTCTCGCGGCTCCAATTGATAAAAGAGCCTTTGTTGTTATATGTGGCTGCCAATTCACGAGCCGTCAGCGTGGCCATTGTGGTGGAGCGTAAGGAGGCTGGCAAGGAGTATCCGGTTCAGCGGCCGGTTTATTATGTCAGTGAGGTGCTCATTGAGTCTAAGCAAAGATATCCACATTGGCAGAAACTCGTTTACGGAGTGTTTATGGCCAACCGGAAGTTAAAGCAGTACTTTCAAAGTCATCCTATATCTGTGGTAAGTTCTACCCCTTTGGGAAACATCATCCAGAATAGGGAGGCCACAGGACGAGTCGCCAAGTGGGATATTGAGCTTGGGCCTCATGGTTTGAAGTACATGCCTCGGACTGCTATTAAGTCTCAGGCCTTGGTGGACTTTATCAATGATTGGACAGAGTTGCAGGCACCCGAGGAGAAGCCATAAAACACATATTGGACTATCCACTTTGACAGGTCCAGGCAGCTAGAAGGCTCGGGGGCTGGAGTGGTCTTAACTTCCCCTCGAGGTGACAAATTTCGTTATGTCCTCCAGCTTATATTCCCATGTACTAACAATGCAGCTGAGTACGAGGCCTTACTTCATGGTCTTCGGATGGCCAAGGAGATGAACTTAAGCCGGGTAAGGTGCCTGGGCGACTCAGATCTCGTCGCTCAGCAGGTGTCAGGCAAGTGGGATTCCAAGGATCCTCTCATGGCGGCTTATCGACGTGAAGTAGATGTTGTGGCTGGACATTTCAAGGGTTATCAAGTGGAGCACATTGATCGAAGGAAGAATGAGGCGGCTGATGCTTTAAGCCGGCTCGGATCTCAACGTAAGTCGGTGCCACCTAACACCTTTCTTGATGTTTTGCATAACCCTTCTGTCAAGGTGCCTACCGAGGAAGAACTAGCGGTGCCAGACCCGGAGGCACAACTGGTGGTGGCTCTTCATGTCATCCCGGATTGGACAGTGCCTTATTTGGCTTACATGACCCGGGGTGAGTTACCTGAGGATGAGACCTTGGCAAGACAAATTATCAGGCGTTCCAAGTCCATAACGATTGTTAACAGCGAGTTACACCATCTAAGTGTCACTGGGGCGTTTCAATGCCGTGTGTCGCCTACAGAAGGCCAAGAAATACTCCGTGAGATCCATGAAGGGGATTGTGGCCATCATGCCGGGTCAAAATCTCTCGTAGCCAAAGCTTTCTGTCATGGTTTCTATTGGCTGACGGCTCATGCTGATGCGGAGGATATGGTCAGCAAATGTGATGGTTGTCAAAAGTTCTCACGACGAGCTCATGTGCCGGCTCAAGAATTGAGGATGATCCCAATCACTTGGCCGTTTGCGGTCTGGGGGCTTGACATGGTTGGACCTTTCAAAAGGTCTAAGGATAAAAAGACACATCTGCTGGTGGCAGTGGACAAGTTTACCAAGTGGGTTGAGGCAGAGCCGGTCAGTAAGTGTGATGCAGCCACGACGGTTCAGTTCATAAAAAGGTGATTTTTCGTTTTGGCTTCCCACATAGCATCATAACTGACAATGGCACTAATCTCTCTAAGGGTGCCATGGAAGAGTTCTGTCAAAGAGAACATATCTGGATTGATGTTTCGGCTGTTGCTCATCCCCAATCTAATGGTCAAGCAGAAAGAGCCAATCAAGAGATCCTGAGAGGCATCAAGCCCCGGCTTTTAGTCCCCTTACAGCGGACTCCGGGTTGTTGGGTAGAGGAGTTACCCTCCGTGTTATGGAGCATCAACACTACGCCTAACAGATCTACGGGATATACACCTTTCTTCATGGTCTATGGAGCAGAGGCAGTTCTGCCAAGTGACATACGACATGACTCGCCCCGTATGGCGGCTTACGTTGAGGCGGATAACGAAAAGGCTCGATAGGAGGCACTTGACCTATTGGATGAGGAGCGAGACTTGGCAATAGCCCGCTCGACGATTTACCAGCAGGACCTGCGCCGCTATCACAGCCGCCGGGTTAGGAGCAGAGCTTTTCAGGAAGGCGACTTGGTGCTCCGGCTCATCCAGGATCAATCTGACATGCACAACCTATCTCCGCCTTGGGAAGGACCCTTTGTGGTCAGCAAGAATCTAAACAACGGGTCATACTACCTCATTGATGTTCGAGAGCACAAAGACTCACGTAGATCGGAGGAGGAGACTCGCCGGCCATGGAATATTGCTCATCTACGGCCCTACTATACTTAAAAGCCTTCGGCTCTTAAGATGTATATACGTTTGACGATGTACATATTATATAAAGTAATAAAGCAGGACCTCTGTCCTTTTTCCATAAAGATTGAGTTTATGTCTTCTTTATCAGGTGATGGACACTGCCAACAGGGACCGGATCATATTTGAATCCGGCTTTCCCTTTGGTCCGGCTTATGATCATATCTGAATCTAGCTGTGGTCACTTGCGGGCTTCCTGTTCAAACATAGGTCGTATTCGAACCAAAGAGAACATAGCTGTCGATACCCACTTGATCGGCATACTGCCAAACCTACTTGGGGGCTTCTTGATCATATTTGAATCATAGCTTAACCCCTTTGGGTCTGACGTGGATCATATTCGAATCAGCGTCATTAAACAACTTTCATGGTCACTTGGGAGCTTCTTGTTCAAACATAGGTCGTATTCGAACCAAAGAGAACATAGCTGTCGATACCCACTTGATCGGCATCGCCAAAGCCACTGGGGGCTATATGATCGTATCCGAATCTTAGCTTAACCCCTTTGGGACGGTTCTCTGATCGTATTCAAATCAGGAGCCTGTGAACATTGCTTCAACTATATTTGAACCTTCTTGAGGAGATGAGTCTTGGTTCTTCCGGTTCAGTATTGACTACCCCAAGTCCTACAAGTGCCAGGTACATATGAACCGGGAAGGTTACCAAAGGATTCGCAGGTATGATATTACGATTACAAGTAATCCTAAATCGGCCTGTATATGACGTTTTTGTGCTACGTTCCGGGTTATCAAATACTTTATAAACCCCTGGCGCAGTAAACCGCCCAAGGGAGTTTGTTTGTTTTGCGTGCAGAGTAAGGCAAGGAAATTTTAACTTCAAGGAGACAAAACGGTCAACATAAGCTGGGGATATAGGCTAATGGCGGCTTATGAAATCGTTAAACATGCACGAAGGCATGACAAACATTGAGAGGTTTTTCTTATCCTGTTACAAGACTCCCTGAGTCTGAATAAGTGGAGCATTGTTTTTTGCAAGACACCTAGCGATTCACTCCTTCAGCGGACTTGACGTCTCCGGGTTATCCTTCTCCGCTTCTCCATCGGCTGTTTTGTCCTGGAAAGTTGATGAGGTCCAGTCAATGCCACTCAAAGCTTCAAACTCAGCTTCATCATCTATTAAACCGGCTTGGTCCACTTCCGGGGCAAAAGTATGCTTACGAATTGGAGGGATCAGGCTGATTTGATCATATGGAGCGTTTGGGATTCTCCGGTTTTCACTGTCATAAGCCGGTGCATACTTGCTAAGATCTGTGTCATTTCCAATAAGGGTCGCCACGGGACGTATAGCTTTGACACAGGCATTGAAGTCATGGTCGTCAAAGGCAGTGTCGTCCTCCTTCAGACTTGGGTATCCAAGGGCAAGGTCGGACGGGTCTAGTTCTGGGAGCCATGCTTTAGCCCGACTCAATGCGGCTACGGCTCCGGCTCTTGAGGACGCCCGCCTTAAATCTTGGATCCGCTGAGGAAGAAAAGCGAGGCTCTTCAATACGTCTTGCAGAAGGCGGGGATGTGGAGTTGATAAAGCTACAACGGCCAAGGAACGTTGTGACCCGGAGTACAGCTGCTCCACAAGGGTGCAAACCGCCTTGAGCTTGACCAACATGTTTTGCTTGAGGTTGGTACTCCTGGGGCCTGTATGATCACAAGCATAACAATAAGCCGGAGATAATCATCACAATAAATCTTGGAAGATTACAATGTTTAAAGGTTTTTTTAGAGTGACTTACCGAAGATGGCTGAGACCATTTGGGATATCTGCCGCTTTAAGTCGGACAGTTCGGTTGTTGCCTCTGCAAGAGATGCTTCTGCCGTCTCGGCCCGAGTCACTAATGAAGCCCTCTCATTAACCCATGCTTTTTTCTCCGACTCAAAATTTTTCTTCAATTTCTCTTGTTAAGAGATGCTGAATTCAAACTTGGAGTTTGCTTTTTGAGTTTCAAGCTCTTGAAGCTTCAGCTGGCTCTTTAGGTCAGCAATCTCCGATTCAAATTGACTTATGGTGGCCTGTATTGGCATGAGGTTATGGTAAGGATCATGATAAGGTAACATTCAAGTCCCAAGTACTTTACAAGTAAAGATATTTGGCACTTGGGGGCTAATGTTGTTGGAAATATGCCCTAGAGGCAATAATAAAAGTGTTATTATTATATTTCTTTGTTCATGATAATAGTCTTTTATTCATGCTATAACTGTATTATCCGGAAATCGTAATACACGTGTGAATACATAGACCACAATATGTCCCTAGTGAGCCTCTAGTTGACTAGCTCGTTGTGATCAACAGATAGTCATGGTTTCCTGGCTATGGACATTGGATGTCGTTGATAACGGGATCACATCATTAGGAGAATGATGTGATGGACAAGACCCAATCCTAAGCATAGCACAAAGATCGTGTAGTTCGTTTGCTAGAGCTTTGCCAATGTCAAGTATCTCTTTCTTCGACCATGAGATCGTGTAACTCCTGGATACCGTAGGAATGCTTTGGGTGTATCGAATGTCACAACGTAACTGGGTGACTATAAAGGTGCACTACAGGTATCTCCGAAAGTGTCTATTGGGTTGACACGAATCGAGACTGGGATTTGTCACTCCGTATGACGGAGAGGTATCTCTGGGCCCACTCGGTAATGCATCATCATAATGAGCTCAAGGTGACCAAGGTGTTGGCCACGGGATCATGCATTACGGTACGAGTAAAGTGACTTGCCGGTAACGAGACTGAACAAGGTATTGGGATACCGACGATCGGGTCTCGGGCAAGTAACGTACCGATTGACAAAGGGAATTGTATACGGGGTTTGATCGAATCCTCGACATCGTGGTTCATCCGATGACATCATCGAGGAGCATGTGGGAGCCAACATGGGTATCCAGATCCCGTTGTTGGTTATTGACCGGAGAGTCTCGGTCATGTCTGCATGTCTCCCGAACCCGTAGGGTCTACACACTTAAGGTTCGGTGATGCTAGGGTTATCAGGAAGACAAGTATGTGATTACCGAATGTTGTTCGGAGTCCCGGATGAGATCCCGGACATCACGAGGAGTTCCGGAATGGTCCGGAGGTAAAGTTTTATATATGGGAAGTTTTTAAACGGGCACCGAAAAGTTTCGGGGTCATACCGGTATTGTACCGGGACCACCGGAAAGGTTCCGGGGGTCCACCGGGAGGGGCCACCCCTCCCGGGGGGCCACTTGGGCTGCGTAGGGATAGCAGCCAGCCCCTAGTGGGCTTGGCGCGCCCCCCTTGGGCCCATGCGCCTAGGGTTGGGGGGGGGGGGAAACCCTAAAGGGGGCGCACCCCCCTTGCTTGGGGGGCAAGCCCCCCACCCCTTGGCCGCTGCCCCCCTCTAGGGTTTCCCTAGAGGGCCGGCCCCCCTTGCCCCTTCTCCTATATATATAGGGGTGAGGGGAGGGCTGCTGGACACCACAACTCAAGGCGCAGCCCCTCCCCTCCCCAACAACTCTCCTCCTCCGTACATGCTCGGCGAATCTCTGTCGGAATACTGCTGCACCAACTGCACCACGCCGTCGTGCTGCCCTTGGAGCTGCCTTCCTCAACCTCTCCTTCCTCCTTGCTGGATCAAGACGGAGGAGACGTCGTCCTTCCCGTACATGTGTTGAACGCGGAGGTGCTGTCCGTTCAGCACTTGGTCATCGGTGATCCGAATCACGACGAGTACGACTCCATCATCACCATCCCCTTGAACGCTTCCGCACTCGATCTACAAGTGGTATGTAGATGCAAACTCTTCCCCTTGACTCGTTGCTTAGATGAACTCATAGATGGATCTTGGTGAAACCGTAGGAAAAATTTTAATTTTCTGCAACGTTCCCCAACAGTGGTATCAGAGCTAGGTTTATGCGTAGTTCTCTTTGCACGAGTAGAACACAATTTTGTTATGGGCGTGGATCTTGTCAATTTACTTGCCACTACTAGTCTTTTCTTGCTTCAACGGCATTGTGGGATGAAGCGGGCCGGACCAACCTTACACGTACGCTTACGTGAGACCGGTTCCACCGATTGACATGCACTAGTTGCATAAGGTGGCTGGCGGGTGTCTGTCTCTCCCGCTTTAGTTGGAGCGGATTCGATGAAAAGGGCCCTTATGAAGGGTAAATAGAAGTTGACAAAATCACGTTGTGGTTATTCGTAGGTAAGAAAACGTTCTTGCTAGAACCCAATTGCAGCCACGTAAAAGATGCAACAACAATTAGAGGACGTCTAACTTGTTTTTGCAGCGATTGATCATGTGATGTGATATGGCCAAAAGTTGTGATGAATGATGAATTGTGATGTATGAGATCATGTTCTTTGTAATAGGATTCACGACTTGCATGTCGATGAGTATGACAACCGGCAGGAGCCATAGGAGTTGTCTTTATTTTTTGTATGACCTGCGTGTCATTGAAGAACGCCATGTAACTTACTTTACTTTATTGCTAAACGCGTTAGTCATAGAAGTAGAAGTAGTCGTTGGCGTGACAACTTCATGAAGACACGATGATGGAGATCGTGATGATGGAGATCATGGTGTCATGCCGGTGACAAGATGATCATGGAGCCCCGAAGATGAAGATCAAAGGAGCTATATGATATTGGCCATATCATGTCACTACTTTATATAATTGCATGTGATGTTTATTATGTTTTATGCATCTTGTTTACTTAGGACGACGGTAGTAAATAAGATGATCCCTTACAACAATTTCAAGAAGTGTTCTCCCCTAACTGTGCACCGTTGCTACAGTTCGTCGCTTCTAAGCACCACGTGATGATCGGGTGTGATGGATTCTTACGTTCACATACAACGGGTGTAAGACAGTTTTACACAGCGAAAACACTTAGGGTTAACTTGACGAGCCTAGCATGTGCAGACATGGCCTCGGAACACGGAGACCGAAAGGTCGAACACGAGTCATATGGAAGATACGATCAACATGAGAATGTTCACCGATGATGACTAGTCCGTCTCACGTGATGATCGGACACGGGCTAGTCGACTCGGATCGTGTAACACTTGGATGACTAGAGGGATGTCTAATCTGAGTGGGAGTTCATAATTTGATTAGAACTTAATTATCATGAACTTAGTCTAAAGCCTTTGCAAATATGTCTTGTAGATCAAATGGCCAACGCTCATGTCAACATGAACTTCAACACGTTCTTAAAGAAAACCAAGCTGAAAGATGATGGCAGCAACTATACGGACTGGGTCCGGAACCTGAGGATCATCCTCATAGCTGCCAGGAAACAATATGTCCTAGAAGGACCGCTAGGTGACGCTCCCGTCCCAGAGAACCAAGACATTATGAATGCTTGGCAGTCTCGTGCTGATGATTACTCCCTCGTTCAATGCGGCATGCTTTACAGCTTAGAACCGGGGCTCCAAAAGCATTTTGAGCATCACGGAGCATATGAGATGTTCGAAGAGCTGAAACTAGTTTTCCAAGCTCACGCCCGGGTTGAGAGATATGACATCTCTGACAAGTTCTATAGTTGTAAGATGGAGGAAAATAGTTCTGTCAGTGAGCACATACTCAACATGTCTGGGTTGCACAACCGTATGACCCAGCTGAATATTAACCTCCCTGATGAGGCAGTCATTGACAGAATCCTTCAGTCGCTCCCACCAAGCTACAAGAGCTTTGTGATGAACTACAATATCCAGGGGATGGTAAAGACCATTCCTGAAGTATTTTCTATGCTGAAGTCAGCAGAGGTTGAAATCAAGAAAGAACATCAAGTGTTGATGGTCAATAAGACCACTAAGTTCAAGAAGGGCAAGGGTAAGAAGAACTTCAAGAAGGACGACAAGGAGGTTGCTGCGCCCGGTAAGCCAGTTGCCGGGAAGAAGTCAAAGAATGGACCCAAGCCTGAGACTGAGTGCTTTTATTTCAAGGGGAAGGGTCACTGGAAGCGGAACTGCCCCAAATACTTAGCGGATAAGAAGGCTGGCAACACAAAAGGTATATTCGATATACATGTAATTGATGTGTACCTTACCAGTACTCGTAGTAACTCCTGGGTATTTGATACCGGTGCCGTGGCTCATATTTGTAACTCACAGCAGGAGCTGCGGAATAAACAGAGACTGGCGAAGGACGAGGTGACGATGCGCGTCGGAAATGGTTCCAGAGTCGATGTTATCGCCGTCGGCATGCTGCCACTACATTTACCTAAGGGATTAGTTTTGAACCTTAATAATTGTTATTTAGTGCCAAGTTTGAGCATGAACATTGTATCTGGATCTCGTTTAATACGAGATGGCTACTCATTTAAGTCCGAGAATAATGGTTGTTCGATTTATATGAGAGATATGTTTTATGGTCATGCTCCGATGGTCAATGGTTTATTCTTAATGAATCTCGAACGTAATATTACACATGTTCATAGTGTAGATGCCAAAAGATGTAAAGTTGATAACGATAGTCCCACATACTTGTGGCACTGCCGCCTTGGTCACATTGGTGTCAAGCGCATGAAGAAGCTCCATGCTGATGGACTTTTAGAGTCTCTTGATTATGAATCATTTGACACATGCGAACCATGCCTCATGGGCAAGATGACCAAGACTCCGTTCTCCGGAACAATGGAGCGAGCAACCAACTTGTTGGAAATCATACATACCGATGTGTGCGGTCCAATGAGTGTTGAGGCTCGCGGAGGATATCGTTATGTTCTCACTCTCACTGATGACTTAAGTAGATATGGGTATGTCTACTTAATGAAACACAAGTCTGAGACCTTTGAAAAGTTCAAGGAAATTCAGAATGAGGTAGAGAATCAACGTGACCGAAAGATAAAGTTCCTACGATCAGATCATGGAGGAGAATATTTAAGTCACGAATTTGGCACACACTTAAGGAAATGTGGAATCGTTTCACAACTCACGCCGCCTGGAACACCTCAGCGAAACGGTGTGTCCGAACGTCGTAATCGCACTCTATTGGATATGGTGCGGTCTATGATGTCTCTTACCGATTTACCACTATCATTTTGGGGATACGCTCTAGAGACAGCTACATTCACTTTAAATAGGGCACCGTCTAAATCCGTTGAGACGACACCGTATGAATTATGGTTTGGGAAGAAACCTAAGCTGTCGTTTCTAAAAGTTTGGGGATGCGATGCTTATGTCAAGAAACTTCAACCTGAAAAGCTCGAACCCAAGTCGGAAAAATGCGTCTTCATAGGATACCCTAAGGAAACTGTCGGGTATACCTTCTACTTAAGATCCGAGGGCAAGATCTTTGTTGCCAAGAACGGATGCTTTCTAGAAAAAGAGTTTCTCTCGAAAGAAGTAAGTGGGAGGAAAGTAGAACTCAATGAAGTACTACCTCTCGAACGGGAAAGTGGTGCAGCTCAAGAAAATGTTCTTGTGATGCCCACACCAACCGAAGAGGAAAACAATGATGATGATCAAGGTACTTCGGATCAAGTTGCTACTGAACTTCGTAGGTCCACAAGGACACGTTCCACACCAGAGTGGTACGGCAACCCTGTCCTGGAAATCATGTTGTTAGACAACGGTGAACCTTCGAACTATGAAGAAGCGATGGCGGGCCCAGATTCCAACAAATGGCTTGAAGCCATGAAATCCGAGATAGAATCCATGTATGAAAACAAAGTATGGACTTTGACTGACTTGCCCGATGATCGGCGAGCGATAGAAAACAAATGGATCTTTAAGAAGAAGACGGACGAGGATGGAAATGTTACCATCTATAAAGCTCGACTTGTCGCTAAGGGTTATCGACAAGTTCAAGGGATTGACTACGACGAGACATTCTCTCCCGTAGCGAAGCTAAAGTCCGTCCGAATCATGTTAGCAATTGCCGCATACTATGATTATGAGATATGGCAGATGGACGTCAAAACGGCATTCCTTAACGGGCATCTTAAGGAAGAGCTGTATATGATGCAGCCGGAAGGTTTTGTCGATCCTAAGAACGCTAACAAAGTATGCAAGCTCCAGCGATCCATTTATGGGCTGGTGCAAGCATCTCGGAGTTGGAATATTCGCTTTGATGAGATGATCAAAGCGTTTGGGTTTATGCAGACTTATGGAGAAGCCTGCGTTTACAAGAAAGTGAGTGGGAGCTCTGTAGCATTTCTCATATTATATGTAGATGACATACTCTTGATGGGAAATAATATAGAATTTCTGGACAGCATTAAGGCCTACTTGAACAAATGTTTTTCAATGAAGGACCTTGGAGAAGCTGCTTATATATTAGGCATCAAGATCTATAGAGATAGATCGAGACGCCTCATAGGTCTTTCACAAAGCACATACCTTGATAAGATTTTGAAAAAGTTCAAAATGGATGAGTCCAAGAAAGGGTTCTTGCCTATGTTACAAGGTGTGAGATTGAGCTCGGCTCAGTCACCGACCACGGAAAAAGATAAAGAAGAGATGAGTGTCATCCCCTATGCTTCAGCCATAGGATCTATTATGTATGCCATGCTATGTACCAGACCTGATGTAAACCTTGCCGTAAGTTTGGTAGCAAGATACCAGAGTAATCCCGGCAAGGAACACTGGACAACGGTCAAGAATATCCTGAAGTACCTGAAAAGGACAAAGGACATGTTTCTCGTTTATGGAGGAGACGAAGAGCTCGTCGTAAAGGGTTACGTCGACGCTAGCTTCGACTCAGATCCGGATGACTCTAAGTCACAAACCGGATACGTGTATATGTTGAATGGTGGAGCAGTAAGCTAGTGTAGCTGCAAGCAGAGCGTCGTGGCGGGATCTACGTGTGAAGCGGAGTACATGGCAGCCTCGGAGGCAGCGCATGAAGCGATTTGGGTGAAGGAGTTCATCACCGACCTAGGAGTCATACCCAATGCGTCGGGGCCAATCAAACTCTTCTGTGACAACACTGGAGCTATTGCCCTCGCCAAGGAGCCCAGGTTTCACAAGAAGACCAGGCACATCAAGCGTCGTTTCAACTCCATCCGTGAAAATGTTCAAGATGGAGACATAGAAATTTGCAAAGTACATACGGATCTGAATGTCGCAGATCCATTGACTAAACCTCTCTCGCGAGCAAAACATGATCAACACCAGAACTCTATGGGTGTTCGATTCATCACAATGTAACTAGATTAGTGACTCTAGTGCAAGTGGGAGACTGTTGGAAATATGCCCTAGAGGCAATAATAAAAGTGTTATTATTATATTTCTTTGTTCATGATAATAGTCTTTTATTCATAGACCACAATATGTCCCTAGTGAGCCTCTAGTTGACTAGCTCGTTGTGATCAACAGATAGTCATGGTTTCCTGGCTATGGACATTGGATGTCGTTGATAACGGGATCACATCATTAGGAGAATGATGTGATGGACAAGACCCAATCCTAAGCATAGCACAAAGATCGTGTAGTTCGTTTGCTAGAGCTTTGCCAATGTCAAGTATCTCTTCCTTCGACCATGAGATCGTGTAACTCCTGGATACCGTAGGAATGCTTTGGGTGTATCGAACGTCACAACGTAACTGGGTGACTATAAAGGTGCACTACAGGTATCTCCGAAAGTGTCTATTGGGTTGACACGAATCGAGACTGGGATTTGTCACTCCGTATGACGGAGAGGTATCTCTGGGCCCACTCGGTAATGCATCATCATAATGAGCTCAAGGTGACCAAGGTGTTGGCCACGGGATCATGCATTACGGTACGAGTAAAGTGACTTGCCGGTAACAAGACTGAATAAGGTATTGGGATACCGACGATCGGGTCTCGGGCAAGTAACGTACCGATTGACAAAGGGAATTGTATACGGGGTTTGATCGAATCCTCGACATCGTGGTTCATCCGATGACATCATCGAGGAGCATGTGGGAGCCAACATGGGTATCCAGATCCCGCTGTTGGTTATTGACCGGAGAGTCTCGGTCATGTCTGCATGTCTCCCGAACTCGTAGGGTCTACACACTTAAGGTTCGGTGACGCTAGGGTTATTAGGAAGACAAGTATGTGATTACCGAATGTTGTTCGGAGTCCCGGATGAGATCCCGGACGTCACGAGGAGTTCCGGAATGGTCCGGAGGTAAAGTTTTATATATGGGAAGTTGTTAAACGGGCATCGGAAAGTTTCGGGGTCATACCGGTATTGTACCGGGACCACCGGAAAGGTTCCGGGGGTCCATCGGGAGGGGCCACCCCTCCCGGGGGGCCACTTGGGCTGCGTAGGGATAGCAGCCAGCCCCTAGTGGGCTTGGTGCACCCCCCCCTTGGGCCCATGCGCCTAGGGTTGGGGGGGAAACCCTAAAGGGGGCGCACCCCCCTTGCTTGGGGGGCAAGCCCCCCACCCCTTGGCCGCCGCCCCCCTCTAGGGTTTCCCTAGAGGGCCGGCCCCCCTTGCCCCTTCTCCTATATATATAGGGGTGAGGGGAGGGCTGTTGGACACCACAACTCAAGGCGCAGCCCCTCCCCTCCCCAACACCTCTCCTCCTCCGTACGTGCTCGGCGAAGCTCTGTCGGAATACTGCTGCACCAACTGCACCACGCCATCGTGCTGCCCTTGGAGCTACCTTCCTCAACCTCTCCTTCCTCCTTGCTGGATCAAGACGGAGGAGACGTCGTCCGTCCCGTACGTGTGTTGAACGCGGAGGTGCTGTCCGTTCAGCACTTGGTCATCGGTGATCCGAATCACGACGAGTACGACTCCATCATCACCATCCCCTTGAACGCTTCCGCACTCGATCTACAAGTGGTATGTAGATGCAAACTCTTCCCCTTGACTCGTTGCTTAGATGAACTCATAGATGGATCTTGGTGAAACCATAGGAAAATTTTTAATTTTCTGCAACGTTCCCCAACAAATGTATGCTCAAAGAATTTTTTAACTTATTTACCGAGTCATACATATTAAGTCTCAAGCATTTCACAAGTAAAGATACTTGACACTTGGGGACTAATGTGTCAATTCAACGAATCATGCTATCGCCGGGTTAAAAGTATTCACTTTAAGCCGGACAAACTAACAGTAAGTAGAATTCTAAGTCTATAGCATATTCATTCATAAGAAATAGACTTGGGGGCTGGTATAGTAAGTAAGGTTCAGGAAAAAGCTAAAGTTATACCTCAGATTTATGTTGTATTTGCTTCACCATGTCAATTTCCAGGTCACGGCTATTGTGCACTTGGTTCAGATAGCCCGAGACTATATCACCAATGCTTAGGTGAGTATAATCAGTGATGTCCTATTTGGCTTTCTGATGTTGAGCAAACTCCTCCTTGGCAGTGCATTGAGCAAGAACAGTAGGCTGGCCCGGTGCAACATATTGGCTTTTCAGAAACTCAACTTCCGGATCAGTCGTCTTAACCGGGCTAGGAATTTTTGGGTTATCAGAATTGTGGACAACGTCTTCTGCAGGCGGGTCAGAGGTTGACACCAGAATATCAAGAGCCGGTTCAGGCGGTGGCTGATGAGTGGAGCCGTCAGGAACGGATGAGTCAATTGCCGGTTCAGGGACCACCGGGTCTTGGGACGACTTATTCTTCTTTTCCCTCTTGCTGGGCTTCACTTGCAGGCTGTCAATCAAAGTGGAAGGATGAGCATCAACGTATAAGTATGGAAAAACTTAAAGTAAGAAAGGTTGCATTACCCGGGAGCTGTTTTAAAAACCGACATGTTTGATTGCATTGACTCGTCGGAAGACAGAGAAGCATCCTGATAATTGGAGTCAGATGAATTGAGAGGTTGGCGAATTAGACCCGCCAAAGGAAAAGCAGAATGTAAATCGGAGGTAACCTCGGTTCGACGCTTCCTGGTTACATCAGGTAAGCCGGAGGAGAGTTCGATGTCTTGAGTGGCCCGAGTTTGCCTCCGCTTCTCAAGTTGTTGTTGCTTCAAAAGAAATTGAGGATCTTGGTAAGCTAGAGGATGTGAAAATCTTACTTTCCGGGTCACCCTTCGGATTTTTTGTGTTGGCAAAGGCTCTGAGTCGGAAGAGATTATAGTTACCTCTTCTTCAACTGCTTGACTGTTCCCAGTATCCTCCTGAAAGGATAGAATGTCAGTAAAATAGCAACAGGGGAGTTAAGAAAATTAAAGAATTACCTCTTCATATCCGAAGAAGTATCATCCAATTTGAGCAACTCGGAAGCGCCGGGTTTCTTCTTCTTTGAGGTTCCCGTCTTGGCAGTTTTTCTTTCAGTTTTCTTGGCTGCCATGGCTTGCTTGGCGGCCTCATGGTCATACTTGACCTTCTAGAAATTGTCATCGACCTGTGGAAAAAGATAAGGAATCATAAATACAAGAAGGCATAACATGTTAAAGAGTATTTTTCAAGATTGATAACTTATCGCATGGGCCGGGTTCTTCTTGTAGAAGGGAAGTAAGCCGAAGGCATTACTGGTCACAGTGCCCTCCTTCAACAGAGATTGGACTGTAGCATCTATCACATCATCTAGTAAGTCATCAGGACTTTGACGCATTGGGTCATCCTTTTCGCCTGTGTAGGTGCACATTAAGCCGGAGCGACGGCTTAATGGTAGTATCCGCCAGGTGACCCAGACTCGAACCAGATCGATGTCATTTAACCCGTTCCCTAGAAGAGCTTTGATCTTCCTGATGGTGGGGTTGAGAGGCAGGCGCTCAACAGTGGATAACTTATCTGCCAGCGGATGATTGGATTCGAGGCGCAGGGCGCGAAAGTCGGGCAGAGGCTTCTCATCAGCCGGTGATGTATCTTGACAGTAGAACCACGTCTGGTTCCAGTCTTTCGGGTGACTTGGTAGTTCAACATAAGGAAAAAGACAGTCTCTCCGCCGCTGGATTGAGATGCCGCCGAGTTCAAGACTAGGCCCATTGGCATATTCATTTTGCCGGTTCAAATAGAAGAGTTCTCTGAACAAAAGCAGACTTGGCTCCTCTCCCAGGTACACCTCGCAGAAGACTTGAAAATTGCAGAGGTTTGACACGGAATTGGGTCCAATGTCTTGAGGTCTAAGGTCAAAGAAATTCAGAACTTCCCTGAAGAATTTTGAGCCGGGAGGGGCAAATCCCCGGTTCATGTGATCCGTGAAAACTACTACCTCCCCATCTTTGGGTTGAGGTATTTCCTCAGACGGGTTAGGGACACGATAAGACATGACCTCCCTCTTCGGCAGATGGCCGGACTTCACGAACTCGACAAGTTTGCTTTTGGTCACTGTGGATGGAACCCAATTGCAAGTCACAGGAGCTTTGGCCGCTTTAGGAGCCATGACGGCAGTGGCCTACGACAAAATAAGCGAGCTCCGGTTCAACTTTAACCCGGGAGAAATATCTAAAATTATTTAAAGTGGCGGCTTAAAGAAAGGGGCCTAATGACATAAGGGTGATTGTGCAATAATATTTAAGCTGCTAGCTGTGTCAGGAGCAATTCTAGAATTCTTAAGATCATGAGAAGAAGAAGAAGTTTGCCGGGTGATAGAAACAAGTTTCACAGACAACAGCTATTATTCTGGATCAAAGTATTGCTCTGAAAGAGAAATTTTCTAGACCTAAAAAAGGGCAGAGAAGTTCATACATTCGAAGAGGGTTTCTAAACAAGGGAAATGAGATTTATTTCTGTGCAAGATCAACGCAAACAATTACCGCAGCAGTTCTGCATAGTTTTCACGATCTAAGCAGGGCATTGGAGGTAAGAACTTGTGAGGGTTTGCGTCAGGCAGTGATGAACGCCGACGAACTTGACAAAGTCCTAATGTAGATCTGAGAAGGGGAACGAGAGGAACTCATGGATGCGGACGAGCTGCGGAGGAGCGCCGTCGATCTCTGGTCAGAGTCAGGTTGATGCAGCGGCCTGAGTCGGTGAAGACGAGGGGTTCGACGGTGGCGGCGGCAGAGCTCGGGAGGAGGCAAGAGGAAGAAGACGACTGGGGGCAAGACCTAGGTCGCCCTATTTATAAGAGAAGATTGACCAAGAGGGCGCGAAAAACGAGGAGATAACATTTATTATCCAGCGGCTCTGGCGCCTCGATTCTCGGGATGGTCAGTAAAGACAAAGATTCATTGAAGATATGACGGAGTAAAAATTAAGTTTTATTGAAAATGACGTCACGATGATTTAACCCGGATCCAGATGATGATGTCATGGCGGGTTAAATTTCTTCGCGGAAGACAAAAGACTGCGGGACAGTTCATAAGGTATTTTCAGATTGACATGAACAGGTTTAAATCAATCTGGGGCCTAATGTTGGGGATATAACTATTCGTGTAAGCCGCCCAGGAGGGGTCGGGTTATGCGAAGGGGATTCAGCAAAGAGAAGCCCAAGACCAAAGCATGAAGATGGCGGTTCATAGAGAGCTTAAGGCCCACAGGCGACTTAAGGCCCGTTGTAGTAAACCGCTGTAATAATATTACTTGTATCATAAGGTAGACTTAACTAGTCACCGAGCCGGACATTGTTTATAAGCCGGCCGGGACTTTATAAGCCGCAGGGCGTCCACCCGTGTATATAAGGGGACGACCCGTTGGCGGCTTAGGGTAAGAAACAACTCATCGAGAACCAGGCATAGCGTGTCTCGCTCCCTGGTCATCGAAACAGCAATACCAACCCAACTAGACGTAGGCCTTACCTTCACCGTAAGGGGCCGAACTAGTATAAACTCTCTCGTGTCCTTTGTCCCGATTTAACCCCTTCAAGCTTCCTAGTTGCGATGGCTCCACAACTAAGTCCTTTCACGAGGACATCTGACGTGACAATTCCACGACACCAACCGCTGTTCAAGGCGGTGTGTACGCGGTTGGAGCAGGCGGCTATGGAGGTTTTTTCCCAACATGGGTGGCAGCATAACCTCCGGATCGATCCACCGCCGAGTTCGACATAGGCAAAGTGTCGATCCATAGGACTCTATTGTTGCCGTTTTGTCGGTTTTCTTACTTTTTCTATTGTCAGACTTTGGTGTTTGGCTGTGTGCATCCTAGTTATGCAGAGGCCGGGTGTTACTCATAATATTTTGTATCCGCTTGATGCTACATTTGAGATAATAAAATCGCACTTTATCGAAAAAAATGCTATTCACGTTGAGTAGTACTTATAGTACAGTTTATCCAAGTGGTCATGGTCGAGTTAAGACAAACCGGCTTAAATATGGTTGGACTAGTACCCAAACAAATTGAGACGATTACATTACAGTCAGTGATATGGTTAGGTAGCACGTAGTGTACTGTTGCATCTGGTATGAGGTTGCGCCTAAGGCATGCCAGGATAACTAACGATCAATTCATTTTTGTACTTGCGGCTGTAAGGAAAATCAAAAAGCTAGCATTGCAGTGGAGCAATCCCCCAATCGATATTGAAACTGACAGTTTGGAGGCACTCAACATGGTGAGAAGCGGAGATACAAACAAACCAAAGTATGCTTTTCCTATTAGAGAGATTAGAGATAGCATGTCCAAACGTAGTTCTTGTATTACTCACATTCGCCGCAGTGGGAACTCTTCTAGCCATGCATGTATTGGCAAACTTCGGTAGAACTCAAGGCTGACCTGCTTTATGACTTGGGTCTGGACCGGAGGTCGTTTCAGACGCTGTCAGGTTTGATTGTATCCCTTGATTGAATAGTACAAGAATTATTTTGCAAAAAAGGAAAAATCAACAAGTGGTGCATCTAACCTTTTGAGTTATTTCCATATATACCACTCAGATTTTGACTATATACATCACTCAAATTTCCCTTTTTTTGTAGCAAAAAGAAACGAGTATTTGTAAAGTGGTGGCAGGCCGTTAGAAGTGGAACTTGTCATGGGAAGCCAAGACACTGCTGGTGACCAAGGATTTGGCTACGAATTGGCTTTTTGGGGGGAGGGATCAAATATTGAGATCCCGGTGTACGCATAAACTACCGGTCAATTTCTGAACTAAGTTCGAATTTAAACTCCGATATGGTATAAAATGAATGTTAACACATGTGTAATGTGCTTTCATCATCAGAGAGGTCAAGTTCAGTATGGGCGAAAGTGATTCTTGCATTACTCATATTCATCATAGCGGAAAATATTGCTAGTAACTTCATGACAAACTTTGATAGGTTGCATGGCCGAACAACTGTCCGACTTAGCTCTAGCCTAGATGGTGTCGTGGAAATTGTTGGATGAGACTGTAACACTTAAATTTGAGTAATAAAGAATTATTTCAAAAACAATTAATGCAGTATCTCATTGGTAGGCGAGCTTTTACTCGGTTCAGCTCTTGAACAAGGGCAGAGTAACTATCCTAAACCATTACACCACAATCTACTTTGAGAAATGTATTGAAGACAACACATTTGTACAGGTATAACTACTCAAATTCAAACAAAACCAGAAATTTCATTCAGCAAGAGTATCTACCAAAATCATGTAATCTCCCTCCATAAAGAAATATAAAAGCGTTTAGATAACTAGTTGAGCACAATCCTTTTACCCCGTCAAAAAAAGGGTAACCAAGTCCTTGCAAGTGACTCAACCTGACAATCGGGTCGGGTTTGGCCAAGTCAACCTCTAGCAGACCCATGCCCGATCACTCTGTCGGGTCTATCCTAAACCCACGACCCTACCCGTGGGTCACCGGGTCTGACAAAATTAAATAATTTTATTTTTTATAGAGGACATAGACGTTGTATTGTGCATGCGGCGTTCATTCCTAGTGACATGAACCAGCGGTCTCCATTTTATAGACGGGGCTTCCCCTCCCATGCGCTCGAACAGGTTAGGTGGGACTAAAGGTTCAGCTTCTCTTTTATTTGCTGGACATGTGTACGCTACACAGGCTTCATCTTTTATGGGCTGAATGCATATGTGCAGCGCTCTGTGCATGGGCCACTTGCTGAAGGTGAAAATGGGCCATAGTAATGATTGTGCCTTGCTCTGTTTTGTGTGACTACTGCAGTGTATTTAGATTAAAAAGAAAAATATAACAGGAAACAAATAATTTATTAATTATTTATATTAATCGGGTGACCCATCGGGTGACCCACGGGTACAAACTTAAACCTATACCCTACCCATGACTAATCGGGTTACCCATGGGTAAGACCCATGGACGAAGTCGACAACCCATACCCTACCCATTAGGGTCGGGTGCCCATGGGCGCACAAACCCATGGGTCGGATTGCCGAGTTGACAAGTGACCAACATATCTAGCCGGCCGGGTTTTATCACGTGCCTGAGTGCTGTTGCAGTAGTATATTCTGTAGTGTATAAATAGGCAGGAGGGCCTGGGCTTTTGCTCCAACTCACCGGTAGATTGCCCCGCTACCATTCCAAGCACGCATTCCAGCTATAGGCAGGCTGCAGGCAGTTCGGAAAGAAAAAGATATAGCTGCAGGCGCCATGATGGTCACCGGCAAGGCTCTGATGATACTGGTTGCAGTGTTTATTATCTGCACCGGCGGCGGCCTGGTGATCTCGCCGGCGGCCGCGGAGGAGGTGCCCCTGGTGCCGGCGGTGAACGTGTTCGGCGACTCGACCATGGACGTGGGCAACAACAAGTTCCTGGGGAACTTTACGCCGTCGTTTCCTTACGGCGTCGACCTCCCGCTGGGCATCGAACCCAGGTTCAGCAACGGATACAACATGGCCGACTCCATCTGTACGTACTACGCGCAGGCACTTTTTATCATGTCATTCTACCCATGAAACTAACAGATATGCAAACTGAAATGCAGCGAAGCTGTTGGGTTTCAATATGAGCCCGCCGGCTTACCTGTCGCTGACGCCGGAGACGAGCGTTGAGATCCTGAAAGGCTTGGGTGGAGTCAACTACGCTTCCGGTGGATCCGGCATTCTCGACATCACTGTCAGTACTGCCGCTTCTTTAATTGCGCCTAATGCTGACACTGTATTCATCTATCTTTTTTCTAACAAAAACTTGTTTGCATTACTTCACCATAGTCTGAGTTACTTGTCCTAATCCTGCTTCTTGTTTGCATCGACAGGGGAATGCCTCCCTCCCGTTGAGCAAGCAGGTAGAGTACTTCGCGGACACCAAGGCAAACATGACAGAGGAAAGCGGCGGCAATAGCACCGAGATCGATGCGCTGCTGTCCAGGTCGCTCTTCCTCATTAGCGACGGCGGCAACGATATGTTTGAGTTCGTCTTGAAGGGACGGCCAATCATTGAGTTCGAGTCCTTCCACCGGGACCTTCTGTCCAACTACACCAAGTATGTCCAGACGCTGTATGGGCTCGGGGCGCGGCGTTTCGGTCTCATCGACGTGCCGCCTGTCGGCTGCGTGCCGATGATGCGGGCGATATTCTTCCGGAGTTTCGGTCTTGACGGCTGCTTATTCCCCGCAAGCGACCTCGCAAGGGGCTTCAACAAAAAGTTGAGCATCGAGATGGCGGAGCTCGCCGCGTCGCTGCCCGGGAAGAGGTACTCCGTGGGGAGCTCCTACAAGCTGGTGACCAGCTACACGGCGCACCCGGAGGCCGCCGGGTTCGACGATGTGAAGAGCGCGTGCTGCGGCAGCGGGATGTTCGGCATGGAGACCTCGTGCGTGCCCGATGTCACCACCTGCCCCAACCACGATGACCATCTCTTCTGGGACGCGGTGCACTGCACACAGGCCACCTCCAACAAGGGCGCCAAAGCCATCTATGACGCGCCGCTGGAGGACGGATTCGCCGCACCCAACAATTTCAAGCAGCTGCTTCTTGATGATCAACCCACAAGCGTCAGCCGTTAATTTACTTAAGAGTGTGAGTCTCAAGCCTGCTGCTATTCTCTGTTACTAGCACTTTTGTCATGTTCGTCTTATCCTTGTTCTGTGTCGAGCACAGCAGATGTGTGTTGCATGTGCTCCGTTAGTTTTTTTTTTTTTGAAACGGGGCAAAAGATTTGCCATTTTCATTGATTAAGAAGAAGAGAATTGCACGGTTAATTAACGGAAAACCGAACTAAAACCGATACAACTCAACCCACTTGACATGGGCACTACCGGCCAACTTGGCCACCAACATGAGACACAAAGCTGCAAAGAAGAAAAGCATTCGTCGAGGAGTCGCAAGCGTCATCGTCATCACCGGTTGCCTCGAACGAGCGACTCCGACTTCACCATTGAGCTCCAACCGCGAAGCCAACCCGCAAACAGCCGCATAGAAGCCACGACGGCATATGCCACCAGATGGCCACACGCGCAAGCAGCCGACAGCTCCGACTTTGACGACGAGCCTCACCAGGGAAATATGCAGGACTTGCGTCGACCGTGCCCTCAAAGCACCTCGGACACGCCGGGAAGAGCCGACTACCGAAGTCCACGCCGCGACCCGAGCTCCTCTCGACGACATCATCGTTGCCAAACAAAAACCAGCGCCCCGCCTCAGCAAACTACACGGCGAAGATGCCGCCATCCACGACGAAGATGCCGCAATCCACCAGTCTCCCAGTCGTAGCCGGCTCCGAGACGATGCCCCCAAGGAGGAGAAAGACGCGAAGACGCCTCCATCGCCCGATCCAGCGAATCTGAGGTTTCCCTCCGGAGCCAAAGCCGTGGGGAGAAGGAGCACACCTCCACGGCGACGCTTCCAAAAAAGATCACGGCACCCGCGGGCATCGCCGTCGCCGGCTCCGAAGAAGGCCGGAGCAAAGATTTCTCCCGAAGATGCGCCGACCACCTACCACCACCGACCGCCACCCACCAGCCACCACCTACTGAGGCCGACCTCATTCTTGCCACGGGATCCCACGATCCACCGCGACCAGACACGCACCACCCCCTGGCCGAAGCCGCCGTCCACCACCGCAGCACCACCGTAGCCACCTCCACCGCAGCAACCCACGCCGCATCGCGAAGCGCAGCACCCAGATCGATGCACCTTGCACCAGATCCAATCGGAGCTGCACAGGCGAAGCAGCAGAGAAGACGAGCAGGGTCTCCCTCCGCAGCACACCTCGCACTCCAGAGGAGCACACCCGCCCGACGCACGCCTGCAACCACCGCGCCAGCTGGTCACCGCTCGTGAGAGGAGCCGCGCCCGACGTTTTGTATCGTGCAAAATAAGGAACCTGACACGTACATTGTTTGCGTGGAGGTGCGTCGTATAAGTGGGCTGCATTGTTACAAGCTGTTCGTGGCATGGTAGGAACAGATCGTGGCATAGGAGTCGGTCATCTTTGATTCCTTACTGGATAATATCCTTATACTGAATAATAAAGAAGAGAAACAGGAAAAGACCCAAAGATAACAGCGTCGGGAAAATCTCGTCTCCTCTCAGTATTCATGCAAGTGAATTACTAGTGTCCATGCACAGTGGCGGAGCTTGAGTAGAAATCATGGAGGGGCCATGGGGTGGAGGAGGGGGGGGGGGGGGCAAACATGATTATTTTCAACTGATTTTTAGTGAAAAATAGACTTAACACAAAAGAATATATATATGTATTCTTGTGAGCTTGGGGGGGGGGGGGGGCATGGCCCAGGTTGGCCCCCACAAAGCTCCGCCACTGTCCATGCATCTCATCTGTGCTATTTTAGGTAAACTCTTGTGGCCGGCAGGCCCCGGTCGCTCGTGCGCTCGCGCACGGCCTTATCCACATGTTCTTATCTTCTTTCTTTTTCTTCCTCCACATCTTGCGTCTGGAACAGCGTCACCGCGGGCTTGCACACCCCCGCGAGACCCCCCCCCCTCCCCCACCCCGCTGCAGTCCGTAGCATATTTTTTTCTGCGCCCCAGGTCGCAGCGTCGTTGTTTTGCCTCTTGCAGCTTCCTCGCTACATGGTCACAACATTTATTGCTGACCGTTCCAGCAATTGGCCTCGACGACACATGCACTCTCTCGCGGCTGCAACAAATTACGTCGCCGGTTCGAGCTTTTGTGCATACGGTTGTACTTTTAGCATTGATGGTGGCCGGCGACACCGCCGGTTGGAACCTCCTTGGTGGTCGGTTCCAGCTTTTTGTCGCCACGGTTGTAACACCCCTGCTGACGGGTTCTAGCATGCATCGCCACAGTTGTGTGTCAGTCGTCTCCAGCACAAAATATATAAATTTGTCATGATTTGAAGTACGAATTTTCCATGAACCAAATAATGAATTTGCCCATGGTTTGATTTTTTTTTTTGCCTTGGTTAAAAAGTAAAGTCGCCATGTTCAAAAATAAAAAAAAATCCATGATCTAAAGTATGAATTTTCCATGGTCCAATTTTTTTTAACTCTGTCATTGGTTAAAAAGGTAAATTTGCAATGGTCTGACCTACAAGTTTGCCATGTTGCAAAAAATGAATCTGCCATGCTACAAACAATAAAAGTATAATTACCATGGCAAAAATTACCATTTAAAAAGAAGAATGAACAATACAAAACAAAATATGACCAAAAATTGCCTTGCTTGAAGGATATCAAAATTTGCCATGGTAGTTTAAGTAAAATTGCCATACTTAGGTCTCACATTTACTCATGTCAATAGCATAACCAACTAGCGAGCAATAATAAGATATCTTGGATGCTAATACTTTGTCAAAACAATCATGATATGATATGATAACATGGTATCTCGCTAGGCTTTCTGAGACCGCAAAACATAAATGCAGAGCACCTCTGAAGTTCAAGTAGCGACTAAATATTGTAGTTCATGATAGAGGAGATCCAATCACCCAACATTAACTATACTCAATGCATAAGAACGACAATAGTGCTCTCCAACTGGTGCTTGAATAAAAAAGTGGTGAGCGACCTCCCCTCCCTAGGATTCCCGCGCCGCCGCCGGCGGCTCCTCGGCACGGAGTCACGACCGGAGCCCGCCGTCACTGCTAGCCTCTCCCGCTCCCCTGCCCCTCCCCCACCTTCCTTCTTCCCCGTACCCCCCGCGTCGCCTCCCCGGGCAAGGCGATCAGGGGGCCCTCTGTAACGCCCTCGATGCGGCTATAGCTCCCACGTGTCGAGGCACGACTTAGAGACATAACCGCATTGAAAGCAATGTCGCAAGTCAGGCAATCATTACAACATCCCAGGTAATATATAATAAAAGGGGGAGATAACATAGTTGGCTTACACTCGCCACGTCACATCAGAGTACATAAATAACATCCATCAAACAAATCACTCATGGCCCGACTACGGTGCCAAAATAGAAAAGGCCCCCAACATGCGACAAGGTCCTGAATCGATAACCCCAACTAGGCACCACTACTGATCATCTGGAAAGGACACGTAGTATCGCTGAGAGTCCTCGTCGAACTCCCACCTGAGCTCGTAATCGTCAACTGGAGCAGTATCACCTGGACCTGCATCTGGAGTTGTAGTATCTGTGAGCCACAGGGACTCAGCAATCTCACACCCACGCGATCAAAACTACTTAAGCTCATAGGAATGGATAAGGCAAATATATGTGGAGCTACAGCAAGCGACTAGCATATGTGGTGGCTAACTTATACGCAAAAGAGAGCGAGAAGAGAAGGCGAAGCACGAGCGAGAAGCTAAAGGAACATCCTGCGCAAGCATAACTCCAACACCGTGTCCACTTCCCGGACTCCGCCGAGAAGGGGCCATCACGGTAACACACACGGTTGATTCATTTTAATTAAGTTTAATTAGAGTTATCTACAATCGGACATTAACAAATTCCCATATGCCCATAACCGCGGGCACGGCTTTCGAAAGTTCAATCCCTGCAGGGGAGTCCCAACTTAGCCCATGACAAGCTCTCACGGTCAACGAAGGAATATACCTCCTCCCAAGACGTTCCGATCAGACTCGGTATCTCGGTAACTCAAGACACTTCGACAGGTTAAAACAAGACCAGCAACACCGCCCGAATGTGCCGACAAATCCCGATAGGAGCTGCACATATCTCTTTCTCAGGGCACACTCAGATTGTCTTAGGTACGGGTAGGCCAGCCTAGAGTTGCCCCTGGTAGCCACCGGTAGCTGACAGGTGGACCAACACTCAGAAGAGCACTGGCCCGGGGGGGGGTAAAATAAGATGACCCTCGGGCTCCGGAAACCCAAGGGAAAAAGAGGCTAGGTGGCAAATGGTAAAACCAATGTTGGGCATTGCTGGAAAAGCTTTAATCAAGGCGAACTATCAAGGGGTTCCCATTATAACCCAACCGCGTAAGGGACGCAACAATCCGGGAACATAACACCGATAAGACGGAAACTAGGGCGGCAAGAGTGGAACAAAACACTAGGCGAGAGGCCGAGCCTTCCACCCTTTACCAAGTATATAGATGCATTAAGATAACATAGCAATATAATGGTATCCCAACAAGTAAATAAATGTTCCAACGAGGAACGGCTCCAATCTTCACCTGCAGCTAACAACGCTATAAGAAGGGCTGAGCAAAGCGGTAACATAGCCAATCAACGGTTTGCTAGGACAATGGCGGGTTAGGGGTTCAACATGGCAATTGGGAGGCTGACAAGCAAAAGGTAGGCATCGTAGCAGTGGCAAAGCAAAAGAGCGAGCAAACTAGCATAGCAAAGATAGTAGTGATTTCGAGGGTATGATCATCTTGCCTGCACAGTTGTCAGAGTTGACTGGATCCTCACAAGCAAACTCAACGGGCTCCTCGGTAGCGAACTCGTCTCCCGGCTCTACCCAACAAGACAAACAAGCAACAAGGATACAATCAACCACGGGCAAGACCAAGCAATATGATGAAATGACGATATGCTATGCGGGATGCGATGCGGGATGCAAAATGCAAGATATGACAGGAAATGCATGAACCTGGCATCAACTTGGAAAACCAAGTGTGCCACTGGATAGAGGGGATGAAATCGCTTGAAAACGATATAAAGATCATAGGAATCGGAGCTACGGTTTAGAAATGGCAAGCGTTTTAAGATATGACACCGGTCTGCGATTTACAGCAAGTAGGCATCTAAATGCAACGAAATGAACATGCTACAGCCACCAAACATGAAAACAAAATACATGGAAGTGATGTACACAAGATGGTTGACAAAACACTAGCACTGAGCCATAGGCAAATTCATCCATTAAGAGGTTCAAACAAGCATGGCTAAAACGCAAATGCAAAACAGATTTCAGACTTAGTGAAATTAACACTAGTCTGAAATTTCAGATCACGATGCTCTCTTCGGAGCAGCAAAACAACATGATAGAAAACCTGAACATGACAAGTAAGAACATGGCATGGAGCTACTCAACAAGCTTAATAAAACACCCAAAGTGACCTGGGGCCAAAAGGGTTCACAAAATACTCTACCGAGCTCACGAACATCGCTCGAACACAATCAGTTTTTCAGACTTAGTGAAAACTGAGACATGCTGAAATTTAACTCACGAAGGCATGTAAACGAGCTCGATGCACTCACTACGGTGCAAGTCATGGCAAGGAAAGCATATAACCAGCAAGAAGGAACAAAGTGCTAGCTACACATGGCAAGAACAAAGGCATAGCATGCATGGAACACTAACGGTAGCATCGGCGAAATCGCAAACAAGTTGACGATCTGCCCAGATTAACAACGAAGTAAAAGTTGAGCTCGATTGAGTCAACCTAGAGCACTCCACAAATGCCAACAAAGACATGGATGGATAGAGCATGACATAAATATCAAAACTCCCTTACTGATCATCCTCAAAAGAGGCACGGATCACTAGGAAACAAGCTGGACATATAGCATCATGAACTAAAATATTCCAGACTTAGTGAAAATCACTAAGTCCCTGAAATCTGCAATCTCAGGTACCCTACTTCGCAAGCTTGCACAAGACAACACACACATCCTAAAATTGCATGGGTGGCACCTCTGGAAAGAAGACAAAATGCTTCACAATACATCTCAAAGGGGCACAGGCATATCATGCACGGATTAAACATAGCAAAAATGACAAAAGTGCATGATGAACTAACGGATCTGCAATTTAACTCACGAAGCCTCCTTCTAACAGCATTTTGGGCGTCAAGATGACCTCAAATGCAAATGATGCAATGGAATGGAATGATGTACATGTCGAGCCGAAGATTTTGATATATCATACGCCCAAAACGGATCTACGGTTGCGGAGATACAAGCAGTCAAAGGTAGCACGAAAAATAGGGTTTCGGGGGAGAGAGGTCAACCGAAAATATCCCAGATCCAGATCTGGATCGGGCACGGACTCCGAGGCGGCGGCGGTACTGTTCACCGGCGACGACGGGGAAGGAGGCAGCGGCCGGCGACGAGGGGACCGGAGGGCAGCGGCGAGGTTGCCGGGGCGGCGCCGGCGTGGAGGCGGGCGGCGCGCCGCCGGGGACGGCGAGGCGGCGGCGGCTGCTCCGGCCGGGGAGGCGCGGGGCCGGCGGCGGAGTCGGGCGCGGCGGCGAGGCTGCTCCGGCCGCCGGAGAAGGGAGCGGCGGGCGCCGGGAAGGAGGGCACCGACCCGGGCAAGGGGCGGCGGCGACTCGCGGGCCGGGGAGGGCCCCGCGTGGGCCCGTGGGCTTCGGCGGCGCGGCGAAGTGGTCCGGCCACGTGGCGCGACCCGGCTGGCTGAGGCGGGCGGCGGCGGACGTTGTCCGGCCGGGGGCGGACACGTCCGTCGGCGCGGTGGAGGACGAGGATCTGTTTTTTTTAGGGTTTCGGGGAGAGGGAGAGATCCGAAAACGGAGGGGTGTATATATAGGCATAGAGGGAGCTAGGAGAGTCCAAATGAGGTGTGGTTTTCGCCCACACGATCGTGATCGAACGCTCTAGGACATGGAGCAGAGTTTGGTGGGTTTTGGGCCAAATTTGGGGGGTGTTGGGCTGCAACACACACGAGGCCTTTTCGGTCCCTCGGTTAACCGTTGGAGTATCAAACGAAGTCCAAATGATACGAAACTTGACAGGCGGTCTACCGGTAGTAAACCAAGGCCACTTGACAAGTCTCGGTCCAATCCGGAAATGTTTAATCCCCACACGAGAAAGAAAGGTAGAAATGACCACCGGAGGAGAACGAAGCGCCGGAATGTAAAACGGACAACGGGAAAAATGCTCGAATGCATGAGATGAACATGTATGCAAATGCAATGCACGTGATGACATGGTATAAGATGCATGAAAACGAAAACAACACACATGAAGACAAAGACCCAACCCGAGAAATAAATATAACTTAGCGCCGAGGACGGCAAGAGTTGGATACAAATATGGAAAGTATATCTGGGGCGTTACACCCTCCCCTGCTCCCCTCCAGGCTCCCTCCCCGCTCCTCCTTCCTCCCGCAACCGCCAGCAAGCGCCGCCGGGCCTCGGCCTCGTGGTGCTAGCGGCGGCGGATATGCCCTTCCCCGTGCACGCCATCCCATGCTCAGACGGTGGTGTGGCGGCGGTGCTCCTCGATCGGCGTCGGTGTGGCCCGTCGGCGGTGA
The DNA here is from genome assembly GCF_018294505.1 of Triticum aestivum. Classification (NCBI taxonomy): domain Eukaryota; kingdom Viridiplantae; phylum Streptophyta; class Magnoliopsida; order Poales; family Poaceae; genus Triticum; species Triticum aestivum. Next base: position 609,493,305 of record NC_057810.1, on the reverse strand, counting down.
TGTTGTGTGCCACGGTGGCTCTTGACGCGACGCTGCGTCCATTGGCCGTGGGGCGGCGCAATAGCGCTGGTGGCTGGCGGCGCCCGCCCAGCCCAGATTTGGGCCCATTTGGGCCCCATCTGGGTTGGGCGGGCCGGTGGCTCAGTGCTCAGCGGCGTCGTTCCCTAGTGGTGGCATGGTGGCGATGGTCTCGAGCGATGACGACTTCGTCGGTCGACGAGTTGCAGCGTGGCGACAGGACTGTCCGGGTCCAAGTGGGCCCGGCCGGGCCATCGGGCCCAGCAAGTCCTCGTCGCCGCGTCCGGTCCGCTCCTCTGCGACGGTGGAGGATGTCCCCTCCTCCCGGTCGAGTTGTGGTCGCTCCCGTGGTTGGGGTCTCCTTACCCGCTACAGGTCTCGTGTTGGCAGCTCTAGTGAGGCGGTGAGGGTTGTCCGGTAACCGTGGTGGCACAGGCTGATGGGCGGTTGTTGGGGTTGTGCATCTCGAAGTGCCTGGGGTGGTGGTGGTGGTTGTGGATCGGGAGAAATCCCTGTCGGCTTGTCCGGCACCAACGCGGTGCTTGCGGGCGTCGTCGGACCTTCCTGAGGGCCGTCGGGTATATCCATTCCCCATCATCCCTCGCATACCGAAGGAAACCCTAGAACTTGTTCAGGCAACAGCAGCGATATCGTCGCATTCCTTCTTGAAGGTGTTGCTTGGTGCGCGACACTTCGGGATGCTGGGAGTGTGGTGGTACTTCTTCGGAGGGTGCAGCAGTTGCCGGTCTTCCTTTCTTCGTTGATCTACCGGTGACGACGTTTATTTGTCTTTCTTTTTCTTGTGTTTTATTTTGGTCTTATCTGCGATGCGGCCCCAACGAGCTGGGTGTATCGGATGTTTGCTTTATAATATAAAGCGGGGGGAAACCCTTCATCGTTGAATAAGAAGGTGGTGACTCAACAACAAAAGTAAATAGATAGGCCCTTCGCAGACAGAAGTGTTGATTTGAAGAGGTGCTAGAGCTCAAAGCTTAAAACAGAGATGAATACAATTTTAAGAGGTATGCCTTTTCTATCAACGTCATGACTGAGAGTGTTCAATATCTTCATGCTAAACACATTAGTGACGGTTCCCAAGCAGAAAGGTAGAGTTCACCTCCCCGTGAAGGAAATATGCCCTAGAGGCAATAATAAAGCTATTATTTATTTCCTTATTTCATGATAAATGTTTATTATTCATGCTAGAATTGTGTTAACCGGAAACTTAGTACATGTGTGAATACATAGACAAAACATAGTGTCCCTAGTATGCCTCTACTTGACTAGCTTGTTAATCAAAGATGGTTATGTTTCCTAACCATAGACATGTGTTGTCATTTGATGAACGGGATCACATCATTAGGAGAATGATGTGATGGACATGACCCATCCGTTGGCTTAGCATTATGATCGTGACAGTTTCATTGCTACTGCTTTCTTCATGACTTATACATGTTCCTCGGACTATGAGATTATGCAACTCCCGAATACCGGAGGAACACTTTGTGTGCTATAAAACGTGACAACGTAAATGGGTGATTATAAATATGCTCTACAGGTGTCTCAGAAGGTGTTTGTTGGGTTGGCATAGATCGGTATTAGGATTTGTCACTCCGTGTTTCGGAGAGGTATCTCTGGGCCCTCTCTGTAATGCTCATCACTATAAGCCTTGTAAGCAATGTGACTAACGAGTTAGTTGCGGGATGAAGTATTATGGAACGAGTAAAGAGACTTGCCGGTAATGAGATTGAACTAGGTATGATGATACCGATGATCGAATCTCGGGCAAGTAACATACCGATGACAAAGGGAACAACATATGTTGTTATGCGGTTTGACCGATAAAGATCTTCATAGAATATGTAGGAGCCAATATGAGCATCCAGGTTCCGCTATTGGTTATTGACCGGAGATATGTCTCGGTCATGTCTACATAGTTCTCGAACCCGTAGGGTCCGCACGCTTAATGTTCGATGCCGATATGTATTATGAGTTATGTGTTTTTGATGACCGAACTTTGTTCGGAGTCCCGTATGAGATCACAGACGTAACTAGGAGTCTCAAAATGGTCGAGACATAAAGATTGATATATTGGACGACTATATTCGGACACTAGAAGTGTTCCGTAAAGTTTTGGGTAAAACCGGGGTGCTGGAGGGGTTACCGGAACCCCCCCGGGAAACTAATGGGCCACATTAGACCTTAGTGGAGAGAGAGAGGGGCGGCCATGGCAGGCCTCACGCCCCCTCCCCCTTGAGTCCGAATTGGACTAGGGAAGGGGGGTGGCACCCCCCCTTTCCTACTCCCTCTCCCTCTCCTTCCTTCCCCCTCTCCCCCTCTTGGTGGAATACTACTAGGGCTAGTAGTCCTAGTAGGACTCCCCTCTTGGGGCTCGCCCTAGGGGCCGGCCCGCCTCCCCCTTTCTCCTTTATGGAGGCAAGGGGCACCCTAGAACACACAAGTTTCACTCCCAACCATGTGCGATTCCCCCTCCACAGTTACACACCTCGATCATACCATCATAGTGCTTAGGCGAAGCCCTACGTCGGTAGCATCATCATCACCGTCGCCATGCCGTCATGCTAACGGAACTCACCCTCGTCCTCAACTGGATCAAGAGCACAAGGGATGTCATTGAGTTTAATGTGTGTTGAATGCGGAGGTGCCATACGTTCGGTACTTGATCGGTTGGATCACGAAGAAGTTCGACTACATCAACCGCGTTATTGAAACGCTTCCGCTTTAACGAGGGTGCGTGGACACACTCTCCCCTCTCGTTTCTATGCATCACCTAGATAGATCTTGCGTGGTCGTAGGAATTTTTTTGAAATTACCGCATTCCCAACAGTGGCATCCAAGCCAGGTCTATGCATAGATGTTATATGCATGAGTAGAACACAAAGAGTTGTGGGCGATAATAGTCATACTGCTTACCACCAACGACTTACTTTGATTTGGCGGTATTGTTGGATGAAGTGGTCCTGACCGACATTACATGACCACGTTCATGAGACTGGTTCTACCGACGTGCTTTTGAACATAGGTGGCTGGCGGGTGTCTGTTTCTCCAACTTTAGTTGAATTGAGTTTGACTACGTCCGGTCCTTGTTGAAGGTTAAAACAGCACACCTGATATAAAATTATTGTGGTTTTGATGCGTAGGTAAGAACAGTTCTTGCTAGAAGCCCGTAGCAGCCACGTAAAACTTGCAACAACAAAGTAGAGGACATCTAACTTGTTTTTGTAGGGCTTGCTGTGATGTGATATGGTCAAGCATGATGTGATATAAATATTTGTATGAGATGATCATGTTTTGTAACAAAGTTATCGGCAACTGGCAGGAGCCATATGGTTGTCGCTTTATTGTATGCAATGCAATCGCCATGTAATTGTTTTACTTTATCACTAAGCGGTAGCGATAGTCGTAGATGCAATAGTTGGCAAGACGACAACGATGCTATGATGGAGATCAAGGTGTCGCACCGGTGATGATGGAGATCATGAAAATGCTTCGGTGATGGAGATCATGAGCACAAGATGATGATGGCCGTATCATGTCACATATTTTAATTGCATTTGATGTTTATCTTTTATGCATCTTATTTTGCTTAGTATGGCGGTAGCATTATAAGATGATCCCTTACTAAATTTCAAGGTATAAGTGTTCTCCCTGAGTATGCACCATTGATGTAGTTCGTCATGCCGAGACATCACGTGATGATCGAGTGTGATAAGTTCTATGTTCACATACAACGGGTGCAAGCCAGTTTTGCACACGCAGAATACTCGGGTTAAACTTGAAGAGCCTAGCAAATGCAGATGTGGCCTCGGAACACAGAGACCGAAAGGTCGAACGTGAATCAAATAGTAGATATGATCAACATAGTGATGTTCACCATTGAAAACTACTTCATCTCACGTGATGATCAGACATGGTTTAGTTGATTTGGATCACGTGATCATTTAGATGACTAGAGGGATGTCTATCTAAGTGGGAGTTCTTAAGTAATATGATTAATTGAACTTTAATTTATCATGAACTTAGTCCTGATAGTTATTTTGCATGTCTATGTTATTGTAGATCAATGGCCCATGCTACCGTTCCTTTGAATTTTAATGTGTTCCTAGAGAAAACCAAGTTGAAAGATGATGGCAGCAACTACACGGACTGGGTCCATAACTTGAGGATTATCCTCATTGCTACACAGAAGAATTACGTCATGGAAGCACCGTTGGGTGCCAGGCCTGCTGCAGATGCTACTGATGATGTTAAAAACATTGAGCAGAGTAAAGCTGATGACTACTCGATAGTTCAGTGTGCCATGCTTTACGGCTTAGAATCGGGATTCAAAGACGTTTTGAGTGTCATGGAGCATATGAGATGTTCCAAGAGTTGAAGTTAATATTTCAAGCAAATGTCCGAGTTGAGAGATATGAAGTCTCCAACAAGTTCTACAGCTGCAAAATGGAGGAGAATAGTTCTGTCAGTGAACACATACTCAGAATGTTTGCTTACCACAACCACTTGACTCAGTTGGGAGTTAATCTTCCTGATGATAGTGTCATTGACAGAGTTCTTCAATCACTGCCACCAAGCTATAAAGGCTTCGTGATGAACTATAATATGCAATGGATGAACAAGACTATTCCCGAGCTCTTCGCGATGCTAAAGACTACGGAGGTAGAAATCAAGAAGGAGCATCAAGTGTTGATGGTCAACAAGACCACTAGTTTCAAGAAAAAGGCAAAGGGAAGAAGGGGAACTTCAAGAAGAACGACAAGAAAGTTGCTGCTCAGGAGAAGAACCCAAGTCTGGACATAAGCCTAAAACTGAGTGCTTCTACTGCAAAGGGACTGGTCACTAGAAGCGGAACTACCCCAAGTACGTATTTGGTGGATAAAAAAGATGACAAAGTGAAAGGTATATTTGATATACATGTTATTGATGTGTACCTTACTAATTCTCGTAGTAGCGCCTGGATATTTGATACAGGTTTTGTTGCTCATATTTGCAACTCGAAACAGGGGCTACGAATTAAACGAAGATTGGCTAAGGACGATGTGACAATGCGCGTGGGAAATGGTTCCAAGGTCGATGTGATCGCCGTCGGCACGCTACCTCTACATCTACCTTCAGGATTAGTTTTAGACCTGAATAATTGTTATTTGGTGCTAGCGTTAAGCATGAACATTATATCTGGATCTTGTTTGATGCGAGATGGTTATTCATTTAAATCAGAGAATAATGGTTGCTCTATTTATATGAGTAATATCTTTTATGGTCATGCACCCTTGCTGAGTGGTCTATTTTTGTTGAATCTCGATCGTGATGATACACATATTCATAATATTGAAGCCAAAAGATGCAAAGTTGGTAATGGTAGTGCAACTTATTTGTGGCACTACCGTTTGGGTCATGTCGGTGTAAATCGCATGAAGAAACTCCATGCTGATGGACTTTTGGAATCACTTGATTATGAATCACTTGGTGCTTGCGAACCATGCCTCATGGGCAAGATGACTAAAACTCCGTTCTCCGGAACAACGGAACGAGCTACTGAATTATTGGAAATAATACATACAGATGTATGCAGTCCAATGAGTGTTGAGGCTCGTGGTGGGTATAATTATTTTCTTATGTTCACAGATGATTTGAGCATATATGGTTATATCTACTTAATGAAGCATAAGTCTGAGACATTTGAAAAGTTCAAAGAATTTCAGAGTGAAGTGGCAAATCATTGTAACAAGAAAATAAGGTTTCTACGATCTGATCGTGGAGGTGAATATTTGAGTTACGAGTTTGGTCTTCATTTGAAACAATGTGGAATAGTTTCACAACTTACGCCACCTGGAACACCACAACGAAATGGTGTGTCCGAACATTGTAACCGTACTTGATATGGTGCTATATATGATGTCTCTTACTGATTTACCGCTATCATTTTGGGTTATGCTTTAGAGACGGGTGCATTCACTTTGAAAAGGGCACCATCAAAATCCGTTGAGATGACGCCTTATGAACTGTGGTTTGGCAAGAAACCAAAGATGTCGTTTCTTAAAGTTTGGTGTTGTGATGCTTATGTGAAAAAGCTTCAACCTGATAAATCTCGAACCCAAATCGGAAAAGTGCGTCTTCATAGGATACCCAAAGGAGACTGTTGGGTACACCTTCTATCACAGATCCGAAGTCAAAATATTTGTTGCTAAGAATGGATCCTTTCTAGAGAAGGAGTTTCTCTCGAAAGAACTGAGTGGGAGGAAAGTAGAACTTGATGAGGTAAATGTACCTTCTCCCTTATTGGAAAGTAGTTCATCACAGAAATCAGTTCCAGTGATTCCTACACCAATTAGTGAGGAAGCTAATAATGAAGATCATGAAACTTCAGATCAAGTTGCTACCGAACCTCGTAGGTCTTCCAGAGTGAGATACGCACCAGAGTGGTATGGTAATCCTGTTCTGGGAGTCATGTTACTAGACCATGGTGAACCTACGAACTATGAGTAAGCGATGATGAGCCCAGATTCCGCGAAATGCCTTGAGGCCATGAAATCTGAGATGGGATCCATGTATGAGAACAAAGTGTGGACTTTGGTGGACTTACCCGATGATCGGCAAGCCATAGAAAATAAATGGATCTTCAAGAAGAAGACCGACGCTGACGGTAATGTTACTGTCTACAAAGCTCGACTTGTTGCGAAAGGTTTTCGACAAGTTCAAGGAGTTGAATATGATGAGACTTTCTCACCCGTAGCGATGCTTAAGTCTGTCTGAGTCATGTTAGCAATTGCCGCATTTTATGATTATGAAATTTGGCAGATGGATGTCAAAATTGCATTCCTGAATGGATTTCTAGAAGAAGAGTTGTATATGATGCAACCAGAAGGTTTTGTTAATCCAAAGGGTGCTAACAAGTGTGCAAGCTCCAGCGATCCATTTATGGACTGGTGCAAGCCTCTCGGAGTTGGACTAAACGCTTTGATAGTGTGATCAAAGCATATGGTTTTATACAGACTTTTGCAGAAGCTTGTATTTACAAAAAAAGTGAGTGGGAGATCTGTAGCATTTCTGATATTATATGTGGATGACATATTGTTGATTGGAAATGATATAGAATTTCTGGATAGCATAAAGGGATACCTGAATAAGAGTTTTTCAATGAAAGACCTCGGAGAAGCTGCTTACATATTGGGCATCAAGATCTATAGAGATAGATCAAGACGCTTAATTGGACTTTCACAAAGCACATACCTTGATAAAGTTTTGAAGAAGTTCAAAATGGATTAGTCAAAGAAAGGGTTCTTGCCTGTGTTACAAGGTGTGAAGTTGAGTCAGACTCAAAGCCCGACCACTGCAGAAGATAGAGAGAAAATGAAAATCATTCCCCATGCTTCAACCATAGGTTCTATCATGTATGCAATGGTGTGTACCAGACCTTATGTGTGCCTTGCTATAAGTATAGTAGGGAGGTACCAAAGTGATCCCGGAGTGGAGCACTGGACAGCGGTCAAGGACATCCTAAAATACCTGAAAAGGACTAAGGATATGTTTCTCGTTTATGGAGGTGACAAAGAGCTCATCATAAACGGTTACGTCGATGCAAGCTTTGACACTGATCCGGACGACTCTAAGTAGCAAACCGGATATGTATTTTTATTGAATGGAGGAGCTATCAGTTGGTGCAGTTCCAAGCAGAGCGTCGTGGCGGGATATACGTGTGAAGCGGAGTACATTGCTGCTTCAGAAGCAGCAAATGAAGGAGTTTGGATGAAGGAGTACATATCCGATGTAGGTGTCATACCTAGTGCATCGGGTCCAATGAAAATCTTTTGTGACAATACCGGTGCAATTGCCTTGGCAACGGAATCCAGATTTCACAAGAGAACCAAGCACATCAAGAGACGCTTCAATTCCATCTGTCATCAAGTGTCGGAGGGGGACATAGAGATTTGTAAGATACATACGGATCTGAATGTTGTATACTCATTGACTAAGCCTCTTCCAGGAGCAAAACATGATCAGCACCAAAACTCCATGGGTGTTAGAATCATTACTATGTAATCCAGATTATTGACTCTAGTGCAAGCGGGAGACTGAAGGAAATATGCCCTAGAGGCAATAATAAAGTTATTATTTATTTCCTTATTTCATGATAAATGTTTATTATTCATGCTAGAATTGTATTAACCGAAAACTTAGTACATGTGTGAATACATAGATAGAACATAGTGTCCCTAGTATGCCTCTACTTGACTAGTTGGTTAATCAAAGATGGTTATGTTTCCTAGCCATAGACATGTGTTGTCATTTGATGAACGAGATCACATCATTAGGAGAATGATGTGATGGACATGACCCATCCGTTAGCTTAGCATTATGATCGTGACAGTTTCATTGCTACTGCTTTCTTCATGATTTATACATGTTCCTCAGACTATGAGATTATGCAACTCCCGAACATTGGAGGAACACTTTGTGTGCTATCAAACGTCACAACATAAATGGGTGATTATAAAGATGCTCTATACGTGTCTCCGAAGGTGTTTGTTGGGTTGGCATAGATCAAGATTAGGATTTTTCACTCCATGTTTCGGAGAGGTATCTCTAGGCCCTCTCGGTAATGCTCATCACTATAAGCCTTGCAAGTAATGTGAGTAATGAGTTAGTTGCGTGATGAAGTATTACGGAACAAGTAAAGAGACTTGCCGGTAATGAGATTGAACTAGATATGATGATACCGACGATTGAATCTCGGGCAAGTAACATACCAATGAGAAAGGGAACAACTTATGTTGTTATGCGGTTTGACCGATAAAGATCTTCGTAGAGTATGTAGGAGCCAATATGAGCATCCAGGTTCCGCTATTGGTTATTGACCGAAGATGTGTTTGTTGGGGAACGTAGCAATAATTCAAAATTTTCCTACGTATCACCAAGATCCATCTAGGAGATTCTAGCATCAAGAGAGAGATAGGAAGTGCATCTTCATACCTTTGAAGATCGCTAAGCGGAAGCGTTACTACAACACGGATGATGGAGTCGTACTCGCGGCGATTCAAATCGCGGAAGATCCGATCTAGCGCCGATCGGACGGCGCCTCCGTGTTCAACACACGTACAACCCGGGGACGTCTCCTCCTTCTTGATCCAGCAAGGGTAGAGAAGAAGTTGAGGGAGAGCTCCGCCAGCATGACGGCGTGGTGGTGGAGCTTGTGGTATTCCTGCAGGGCTTTGCCGAGCACTACGGAGGAGGAGGAAGAGTTGGAGGAGGGAGGGGCTGCGCCAAGGGAAGGGTTGTTGCATCCCTCCCACCCTCCCTCTATTTATAGGGTGAAGGGGAGAGGGGGCGGCCCCTCTAGATCCCACCTAGAGGGGGGGCGCCGGCCAGGAGGGGAGGCTTGCCCCCCAAGCAAGGTGGAGGCGCCCCCCTCCCCTAGGGTTTCCAACCCTAGGCGCCTTGGGCCCTTGGGGAGGGGTGCACCAGCCCACTAGGGGCTGGTTCCCTCCCATATTCAGCCCATTAAGTCCCCCGGGGCAGGTGGCCCCACCCGGTGGACCTCCGGACACCTTTCGGTGGTCCCGGCACAATACCGATAACCCCCGAAACCATTTTGGCGACTGAAACTGGACTTCCCATATATAAATCTTCACCTCCAGACCATTCCGGAACTCCTCGTGACGTCCGGGATCTCATCCGGGACTCCGAAAAACCTTCGGTAGCCACGTACAATTTCCCATAACAACTCTAGCATCACCGAACCTTAAGTGTGTAGACCCTACAGGTTCGGGAATCATGCAGACATGACCGAGACAGTTCTTCGGACAATAACCAACAGCGGGATCTGGATACCCATGTTGACTCCCACATGTTCCACGATGATCTCATCGGATGAACCACAATGTCGGGGATTCAATCAATCATGTATACAATTCCCTTTGTAAATCGATATGTTACTTGCCCGAGATTCGATCGTCGGTATCCCAATACCTCGTTCAATCTCGTTACCGGCAAATCACTTTACTCGTTCTGTAATGCATGATCCCGTGACTAACTACTTAGTCACATTGAGCTCATTATGATGATGCATTACCGAGTGGGCCCAGAGATACCACTTTCTCATAAGGAGTGACAAATCCCAGTCTCGATTCGTGCCAACCCAACAGACACTTTCGAAGATACCTATAGTGCACCTTTATAGCCACCCAGTTACGTTGTGACGTTTGGTACGCCCAAAGCATTCCTATGATATCCGGGAGTTGCACAATCTCATGGTCTAAGGAAATGATACTTGACATTAGAAAAGCTTTTAGCAAACGAACTACACGATCTTGTGCTATGCTTAGGATTGGGTCTTGTCATTCTCCTAATCATGTGATCCCGTTATCAATGACATCCTATGTCCATGGTCAGGAAACCATAACCATCTATTGATCAACGAGCTAGTCAACTAGAGGCTCACTAGGGACATGTTGTGGTCTATGTATTCACACATGTATTACGGTTTCCAGTTAATACAATTATAGCATGAACAATAGACAATTATCATGAACAAGGAAATATAATAATAACCATTTTATTATTGCCTCTAGGGCATATTTCCAACAGTCTCCCACTTGCACTAGAGTCAATAATCTAGTTCACATCACTATTGATTGTAATGAATCCAACACCCATGGGGTTTGATCATATCTCGCTTCTGAGAGAGGTTATTAGTCAACGGGTTTGAACCTTTCAGGTTTGTGTGTGCTTTACAAATCTCTATGTCATCTTGTAGATGCAGCTACCATGCGCAATTCGGAACTATTCCAAATAACTGCTCTACTATACGAATCCGGTTTACTACTGAGAGTCATCTGGATTAGTGTCAAAGTTTGCATCAACGTAACCCTTTATGACGAACTCTTTTACCACCTCCATAATCGAGAAAAATCCCTTAGTCCACTAAGGATAACTTTGACCGTTATCCAGTGATCCATTCCTGGATCACTCTTGTACCCCTTGACTGACTCATGGCAAGGCACACTTCAGGTGCGGTACACAACAAAACATACTGTAGAGCCTACGCCTAAATCGTAGGGGACAACCTTCGTCCTTTCTCTCTCTTCTGTCGTGGGAGGTCCTGAGTCTTACTCAATACTCACACCTTATAACACAGCCAAGAACTCCTTCTTTGCCAATATATTTTTAACTCCTTCAAAATCTTGTCATGGTATGTATTCATTTGAAAATACTATCAAGCGATTTTGATCTATCCTTATAGATCTTGATGCTCAATGTTCAAGTAGCTTAATCCAGGTTTTCCATTGAAAAACAACTTTCAAACAACCCTATATGCTTTCCAAAAATTCTACATCATTTCCGATCAACAATATGTCAACAACATATACTCGTCAGAAATTCTATAGTGTTCCCACTCACTTCTTTGGAAATACAAGTTTCTCATAAACTTTGTATAAACCCAAAATCTTTGATCATCTCATCAAAGCGTATATTCCAACTCTGAGATGCTTACTCCAGTCCTTAGAAGGATCGCTGGAGCTTTGCATACTTGTTAGCATCTTTTAGGATTGACAAAACCTTCTGGTTGTATCACATACAACCTTTCCTCAAGAAAATCATTGAGGAAAGAATGTTTTGACATCCCATCTGCAGGATTTCATAAGTAATGCAGTAACTGCTAATATAATTCCAACAGACTCTTAGCATCGCTACGAGTGAGAAAATCTCATCGCAGTCAGCTCCTTGAACTTGTCGGAAAACATCTTAGCGACAAGTCGAGCTTTCTTAATGGTGACACTTACCATCATTGTCCGTCTTCCTTTTAAAATCCATATGTACCCAACGGCCTTACGACCATCAAGTAGTTCTTCTAAAGTCTATACTTTGTTTTCATACATGGATCCTCTCTTGGATTTTATGGCCTCAAGCCATTCATCGGAATCTGGGCCCACCATCGCTTCTCCATAGCTCGTAGGTTCATTGTTGTCTAGCAACATGACCTCCAAGATAGGATTATCATGTCACTCTAAAGTAGTACATGTCCTCGTCAACCTACGAGGTTTGGTAATGACTTGATCCAAAGTTTCATGATCAGTATCATCAGCTTCCACTTCAATTGATGTAGGCGCCACAGGAACAACTTCATGTGCCCTGCTCCACACTGGTTGAAGTGACGGTTCAATAACCTCATCAAGTCTCCACCATCCTCCCACTCAATTCTTTCGAGAGAAACTTTTCCTCGAGAAAGGACTCGTTTCTAGAAATAATCACTTTTCCTTCTGGATCTGAAATAGGAGGTATACCCAACTGTTTTGGGTGTCCTATGAAGATGCATTTATCCACTTTGGGTTCGAGCTTATCTGGCTAAAACTTTTCACATAAGCATCATAGCCCCAAACTTTTAAGAAATGACAGCTTAGGTTTCTCTAAACCATAGTTCATACGGTGTCATCTCAATGGAATTACTGGTGCCCTACTTAAAGTGAATGCGGTTGTCTCTAATGCCTAACCCATAAACGATAGTGGTAATTCGATAAGAGACATCATGGTATGCACCATATCCAATAGGGTGCAGTTATGATGTTCGGACACACCATCATACTATGGTGTTCTAGGCGGTATTAGTTCTGAAACAATTTCCACAATGTCTTAATTGTGTGCCAAACTCGTAACTCAGATATTCATCTCTGTGATCATATCATAGACATTTTATCCTCTTGTCACGATGATCTTCAACTTCACTCTGAAATTACTTGAACCTTTCAATAATTCAGACTTGTGTTTCATCAAGTAAATATACTTAGCATCTACTCAAATCATCTATGAAGTAAGAACATAATGATATCCACTGTGTGCCTCAGCACTCATTGGACTGCACACATCAAAATGCATTACTTCCAACAAGTTGCTTTCTTGTTCCATCTCACTGAAAACGAGGCCTTTCAGTCATCTTGCCCATGTGGTATGATTTGCATGTCTCAAGTGATTCAAAATCAAGTGAGTCCAAACGATCCATCTGTATGGAGTTTCTTCATGCATATATACCAATAGACATGGTTTGCATGTCTCAATCTTTTCAAAAACGAGTGAGTCCAAAGATCCATCAACATGGAGCTTCTTCATGCGTTTTATACCAATATGATTCAAATGGCAGTGCCATAAGTATGTGGTACTATCATTACTATCTTATATCTTTTGGCATGAACATGTGTATCACTATGATCGAGATTCAATAAACCATTCATTTTAGGTGCAAGACCATTGAAGGTATTGTTCAAATAAACAGAGTAACCATTATTCTCCTTAAATGAATAACTGTATTACGATAAACATAATCCAATCATGTCTATGCTCAACGCAAACACCAAATAACAATTATTTAGGTTTAACACCAATCCCGATGGTAGAGGGAGCATGCAATGTTTGATCACATCAACCTTGGAAACACTTCCAACACATATCGTCATCTCACCTTTAGCTAGTCTCTGTAGTCTTTTATTTCGAGTTACTAACACTTAGCAACCGAACCGGTATTTATTACCCCGGTGCTACTAGGAGTACTAGTAAAGTACACATTAATATAACGTATATCCAAAATACTTATGTCAACCTTGCCATCCTTCTCATCTACCAAGTATCTAGGGTAGTTCTGCTTCAGTGGCTGTTCCCCTCATTACAGAAGCACTTAGTCTCGGGTTTGGGTTCAACCTTGGGTTTCTTCACTAGAGCAGCAACTGATTTTCCATTTCATGAAGTATCCCTTCTTTCCCTTGCCCTTCTTGAAACTAGTGGTTTTACTAACCATCAACTATTGATGCTCCTACTTGATTTCTACTTTCACGGTGTCAAACATCGCGAATTGCTCAAGGATCATCATGTCTATCCCTGATATGTTATAGTTCATCATGAAGCTCTAATAGCTTGATGGCAGTGACTATGGAGAACCATCACTATCTCATCTAGAAGATTAACTCCCACTCGATTCAAGCGATTGTAGTACTCAGACAATCTGAGCACATGCTCAACGATTGAGCTTTTCTCCCTTAGTTTGCAGGCTTAAGAAACTTGTCAGAGGTCTCATACCTCTTGACGTGGGCACTAGTATGAAATCCCAATTTCAGTCTTTGGAACATCTCATATGTTCTGCGATGTTTCAAAAACGTCTTTGGTGCCTCAATTCTAAACCGTTAGCATTACGCACTGAACTATCACGTAGTCATCAAAACGTGTATGTCAGATGTTCGCAACATCCACAGACGACGCTCGAGGTTCAGCACATCGAGCGGTGCATTAAGGACATAAGCCTTCTGTGCAGCAATGAGGATAATCCTCAGTTTACGGACCCAGTCCGCATAATTGCTACTATCAACTTTCAACTAAAATTTCTCTAGGAACATATCTTAAATAGTAGAACTAAAGCATAAGCTACGACATAATTTGCAAAGACCTTTTGACTATGTTCATGATAATTAAGTTCATCTGATTATTTATTGAACTCCCACTTAGATAGACATCCCTTTAGTCATCTAAGTGATACATGATCCGAGTCAACTAGGCCGTGTCCGATCATCACGTAAGACGGACTAGTCATCATCGGTGAACATCTTCATGTTGATCGTATCTACTATACGACTCATGTTCGACCTTTCGGTCTCTTGTGTTCCGAGGCCATGTATGTACATGCTAGGCTCGTCAAGTCAACCTAAGTGTTTCGCGTGTGTAAATCTGGCTTACACCCATTGTATGCAAACGTTAGAATCTATCACACCTGATCATCATGTGGTGCTTCGAAACAACGAACTTTCGCAATGGTGCACAGTTAGGGGGAACACTTTCTTGAAATTTTAGTGAGGGATCATCTTATTTATGCTACCGTCGTTCTAAGAAAATAAGGTGTAAACATGACAAACATCACATGCAGATCATAAAGTGACATGATATGGCCAATATCATTTTGCGCCTTTGATCTTCATCTTTGAGGCGCGGCATGATCACCTTCGTCACCGGCATGACACCATTATCTCCATCATCATGATCCCCATCAGCGTGCCTTCATGAAGTTGTCTCGCCAACTATTACTTCTACTACTATGGCTAACGGTTAGCAATAAAGTGAAGTAATTACATGGCGTTTTCAATGACACGCAGGTCATACAATAAATTAAGACAACTCCTATGGCTCCTGTCGGTTGTCATGCTCATCGACATGCAAGTCGTGATTCCTATTACAAGAACATGATCAATCTCATACATCACATATATCATTAATCACATTATTTTAGCCATATCACATCACATAGCATACCCTGCAAAAACAAGTTAGACGTCCTATAATTGTTGTTGCATGTTTTACGTGGCTGCTATGAGTTTCTAGCAAGAACGTTTCTTACCTACGCAAAAGCCACAACGGTGATATGCCAATTGCTATTTACCCTTCATAAGGACCCTTTTCATCGAATCTGATCCGACTAAAGTGGGAGAGACTGGCACCCGCTAGCCACCTTTATGCAACAAGTACATGTCAATTGGTGGAACCTGTCTCACATAAGCGTACATGTAAGTCGGTCCGGGCCGTTTCATCCCACAATACCACCGAAACAAGATAGGACTAGTAACGGTAAGAAAATTGAACAAACCAACGCCCATAACTACTTGTGTTGTACTCGTGCATAGAATCTACGCAATAGACCTAGCTCTGATGCCACTAATGGGGAACGTAGAAATAATTCAAAATTTACCTACCTATCACCAAGACCCATCTAGGAGATTCTAGCAACAAGAGAGAGAGAGAGAGAGGAAGTGCATCTTCATACCTTTGAAGATCGCTAAGCGGAAGCGTTACTAGAACGCGGATGATGGAGTCGTACTCGCGTCCGATTCAAATCGTGGAAGATCTGATCTAGCGCCGAACGGATGGCGCCTCCGCGTTCAACACACGTACAGCCCAGAGACATCTCCTCCTTCTTGATCCAGCAAGGGGAGAGGAGAAGTTGAGGGAGAGCTCCGGTAGCACGACAGCGTGGTGGTGGATCTTGTGGTATTCCTGCAGAGCTTCGCCAAGCACTACGGAGGAGGAGGAAGAGTTGGAGGAGGGAGGGGCTGCGCCAAGGGAAGGGTTGCTGAAGCCCTCCCACCCTCCCTCTATTTATAGGGTGAAGGGGAGAGGGGGGGCTCTAGATCCCATCTAGAGGGGGGGCGGCGGCCAGGAAGGGAGGCTTGCCCCCCCAAGCAAGGTGGAGGCGCCCCCCTCCCCTAAGGTTTCCAACCCTAGGCACCTTGGTCCCTTGGGGAGGAGTGCACCAGCCCACTAGGGGCTGGTTCCCTCCCATATTCAGCCCATTAAGTCCCACGGGGCAGGTGGCCCCACCCGGTGGACCTCCGGACACCTTTCGGTGGTCCCGACACAATACCGATAACCCCCAACACCATTTCGGCGACTGAAACTGGACTTCCCATATATAAATCTTCACCTCCGGACCATTTAGGAACTCCTCGTGACGTCCAGGATCTCATCCGGGACTCTGAACAACCTTCGGTAACCACATACAATTTCCCATAACAACTCTAGCGTCACCGAACCTTAAGTGTGTAGACCCTACGGGTTCGGGAATCATGCAGACATGACCGAGACAGTTCTCTGGCCAATAACCAATAGCAGGATCTGGATACCCATATTGACTCCCACATGTTCCATGATGATCTCATCGGATGAACCACGATGTCGGGGATTCAATCAATCCCGTATACAATTCCCTTTGTCAATCGGTATGTTACTTGCCCGAGATTCGATCGTCGGTATCCCAATACCTCGTTCAATCTCGTTACAGGCAAGTCACTTTACTCATTCCGTAATGCATGATCCCGTGACTAACTACTTAGTCACATTGAGCTCATTATGATGATGCATTACCGAGTGGGCCCAGAGATACCTCTCCGTCATACGGAGTGACAAATCCCAATCTCGATTCGTGCCAACCCAACAGACACTTTCGGAGATACCTGTAGTGCACCTTTATAGCCACCCAGTTATGTTGTGACGTTTGGTACACCCAAAGCATTACTACGGTATCCGAGAGTTGCACAATCTCATGGTCTAAGGAAATGATACTTGACATTAGAAAAGCTCTTAGCAAACGAACTACACGATCTTGTGCTATGCTTAGGATTGGGTCTTGTCCATCACATCATTCCCCTAATCATGTGATCCCGTTATCAATGACATCCTATGTCCATGTTCAGGAAACCATAACCATCTATTGATCAACGAGCTAGTCAACTAGAGGCTCACTAGGGACATGTTATGATCTATGTATTCACACATGTATTACGGTTTCCAGTTAATACAATTATAGCATGAACAATAGAAAATTATCATGAACAAGGAAATATAATAATAACCATTTTATTATTGCCTCTAGGGCATATTTACAACAGTGTCTCGGTCATGTCTACATAGTCCTCGAACCCGTAGGGTCCGCACGCTTAATGTTTGATGGCGATATGTATTATGAGTTATGTGTTTTTGATGACCAAAGTTTGTTCGGAGTCCCGGATGAGATCATGGACGTGACTAGGAGTCTTGAAATGGTTGAGACATAAATATTGATATATTGGACGGCTATATTCGAACACCGGAAGCGTTCCGGAAAGTTTCGGGTAAAACCGGAGTGCCGGAGGGGTTACTGGAACCCCCTGGGGAACTAATGGGCCACATTGGGCCTTAGTGGAGAGAGAGAGGGGCGGCCAGGGCAGGCCGCACGTTCCCTCCCCCTTGGGTCTGAATTGGACTAGGGAAGGGGGGCGGCGCCCCCCTTTCCTACTCCCTCTCCCTCTCCTTCCTTCCCCCTCTCCCCCTCTTGGTGGAATCCTACTAGGACTAGTAGTCCTAGTAGGACTCCCCTCTTGGGGCGCGCCCTAGGGGCCGTCCGGCCTCCCCCTTCTCCTTTATATACGGGGGCAAGGGGGCACCCTAGAACACACACGTTTCTCTCCCAACCGTGTGCGGTGCCCCCTCCACAGTTACACACCTCGATCATACCATCGTAGTGCTTAGGCGAAGCCCTGCACTGGTAGCATCATCATCACCGTCACCATGCCGTCGTGTTGACGGAACTCACCCTCGTCCTCAACTGGATCAAGAGCACGAGAGACGTCATCGAGCTGAACGTGTGCTAAACGCGGAGGTGTCGTACGTTCGATACTTGATCGGTTGGATCATGAAGAAGTTCGACTACATCAATCGCGTTATTGAAATGCTTTCGCTTTCGGTCTATGAGGGTACGTGGACACACTCCCCCCTCTCGTTATTGTGCATCACTTAGATAGATCTTGCGTGATCGTAGGAATTTTTTTGAAATTACCAGGTTCCCCAACACCCCCCCCCCCCCCCCCCCCCCCCCACACACACACACACAAACACACCATACAAGCACAAGCCATGGCTAGCCGAATCCTCGGGTGCCCTCCATACCAACAACTTTCTATGGGAGTTTGTTTCATTAATTTTTCATATTGATCATAGGACCGGGCATCCCGAATACCAACCACTCTCGTGTAATGACAAGTGAATAAACACTTATCGTGGGAATAACCCGCTTAGCATGGAATATACTGATCGCCCCCTGTCACTCCATGAGCGGTACGGGCATACAAAATAGATGTTTATTTGAATGTTTAGAGGTGACAGATGCAAATTTACTTGGAACGACAATGTAATACCGCATATACATAGATATAATGAACTCATCTGGAACAACTTTTGGTTTAAGGATTTGAATGCACAAGCAGTATTCCCGCTTAGTACAGGCGAAGGCTAGCAAATAGATTGAGAAGCGACCAGCCGGAGAGCGAAAACGGTCATAATTATGCATTGAGGATAATTAACATCGAGCACAAGCATGAGTAGGATATAAACACCATGAAATTAAATATCATGGAGGCTATATTGGTTTTGAATCAACTACATGTATGAATATGTGCCAAGTCAAGCCACTTGAATTATTCAGAGGGAGATACCATACTATCATACTACATGATAACCGTTTTAATGCATGTTGACACTCAAGATAAATCATTATTCACTCTTAGCTATTTAAGCATTACATGAGCAACTATAATCTCTAATTATCATTACAAATATGTTACTCATAATATACTGAATCAAGATCGGCCGAGCTAAACATATTTACAAAAACAAAAACAAGGAGAGTTCGTACCAGCTTTCCTTCACCGCAATCACTTCATCAAATCATCGTCATTATTGCCTTTCACTTACACGACCGAATGATGTGAAGATAATAATAGTGCAGGTGTCATGGACTAAGATAGAATCTGCAAACATTTTATTCAAAGGAGAAGAGAATGTAATATGGGATCTTTATTAAATCATCAATAAAGCATATGAGAGCCACTCAACATTTTCATCGTGGTCTTCTCCTTAAGACAATTCAAAGAAAAGAAAAGAATTTTAGATAAATACAATGAAATATTTTTGAAGTTTTTGTTTTTTCTGAAGAAAGCAAATTAACGAAGTAAATACGTAAACAAGAAAAACTATTTACATGGAAAAGTTTCCAACAAACAAAAGAAGAAGTGAGAAATCTTTTGGGGTTTTCTTTTACTACTACGAAATAACTAACAAAAAAGAAGCGAGAAATATTTTTGGATTTTCAAAGTTTTTCAAACACACAAAAAAGCGAAAATAAAATTAATATGAATATACAATGAAAAATGATGAACACCGACAACTGAAATGAATGTGTGGCACATGAATGTAATGTCAGTGAGAAATACGTACTCCTCCAAGCTTAGCCTTTTGGCCTAAATTAGTCTATAGCCCCTGGTAGCCTCGATAGTATCCGTCGTAGTTCGGGTTGTACTGAAGTGCAGGTGCCACAGCTGGGCGGTCTCCACCGTCCTCTCATACTCCTCGGCCTCCTCCTCAAGTATGAAATGTCTATATTTTTCCTAGAAATTAAAGAAGGCAGGAGCAGGCAAAGTAATATGAAAGACACGACGCCTGTTAAAGATTAGTATGTATCTAAGCGGAGGGATGTTCCTTTCAAGGAATTGGTGGCGTTCATAGCATCGTAATCAAGAAAACTAGGTGCCAACAAGGTATCATTTTCGTTAATGTGTACTCCTAGATGAGCAGCTAAGCGCGTAGCATAAATTTCATCAAAGAAATGACCAACTAGGGCATTATTATGTAAACAACGTGCAACAATGGCCCCCATGTTAAATTGTTAATCTCTTAACACCGCACTTTTAAGGATGCTCAAATCAGGAGCGCAAAGATGACTATATGTTTACCATTAATGCATCTACCTACGAACAAAGCAAATTAATGTATCGCAGGAAAATGAATGCTTCCCATAGTGACTTGTGTTATGCCTCTAGTTTCACCCCTAGTAATACTAAGTAGAAATTTATTGCAATCAGATTTGCGAGGCTCAATGCATGTCCCCCAATAGAGAATTTTACAAACTCACTATATTCCTCGAGGTTCGTGCGAAAAGAATTTTCATAGAAATTAAGGGCCTGTTCTGAAGTCATCCAACTTCTCAAAACTCCACAAATCCAGCTTCTTTCTTGGCTTCTCCCTCCATGCAGCGATTTCCTTCCGTTCTGGAGTTAAATCGGCTTCTACATCACCATCTTGGGCTAGCAGCAGTTGTTGGGCCGTCTACCACCATATTGGGCCGGCTACAACCAGATCAGGTGGTTGCCGAGCGAATCGTTTTCTTTTGCGCTGCTGGATGAAACGTTTTATTTGGCGGTGGCACTTTGGCTGTAATATGGGTGAACTCCAGATTCTCGTTTTTGTGAAGCTGGCCCTACCTCGCTCTAGATTTTTGGACTAGGGTCGACCGTATATAACTTCCTAAAGGTAGCTTCTGGCAGCTATTTCGTTCGGTTCAGCTCCTCCCAATAAGTTTGTGAAGCTTGGAGTGGGAGGACTTCAAAACAGGCCCCAAAAATAACATCATGTGAAGTGCGATGAGATACATACTTGAATTTTCACACAAAAGAATCAGTGATCTGACACGAAGTCTGTCAACCCAACATTGTGCATGTCATTGTTGCACATGCAGTCAATGGTTTTGGTCAACTACTAGACAAGGGTACCCACACCATGACATGCGACAAGTTTATGATACATTCTTGATGTGAAGGAATGATATGATGCGTGCCATAGAAATGCTACAGGGCAAGTTCACTCCACGAATTAGCTCGTTCTTTGGCTTCTGTAGCCACGTTATAAAATCCCCTTAGTGATGATTAGCAATGTCTTAGTGACAAATAGTCATGTCTCGTCTACAGAAAATAACGCACGTCAACCAAAAGATCAACCATTAATTCTCTTGCTATTGGTGAGATAACAGACAAGGGCAGAACATGTGGAAAAAGAACTGCAAAACATGTTTGCTAAAAAAATGGCAAATTATGTCGATGTTCATCACATAAGCCATGCCACGAAAGGTGATTACAGATGGCCATCAGGCACTTGCAAGTTAGCATACACAACCTGGGAATTCCCGGTCAATTAGAAATGGCATCAAATAAATACATGATACAAAATGCAGTGGCGCCATAATAAAACATCGGACGAGCAGAGATTACTTCACAAGGGGTGAAGTCGGAATGTATATGTCGATCTCATCCAACGTCGGGCGGTCGCACAGCGTCAAGCTGTGTTCATTTGCCAGATGCAAGAGACAAATGAAATAGAGGTGTGGCGAGATTTCAGTCGTTGAAACATCTCTGTTACTGCATGGAAGATCATGCAGTACCTTCGTCAGGCACAGAGACGGTTCTGTGTCATCTCTTTCCTGCAGGACCAATTACAATCAGGCTTAAATACTGTAAGTAATTTCATACCCAAACCAGAAGACGGGAAGGGAAAATGGTTCTTACCAACAAGCAAGGAAATCATAATACTAGTGAAGAATGTAATATAATGTGTGCAATGTAAACTTATTCTATTCCCCTGACAAAAATGTACATGTACTCAAACCTGTAAAGTAACAATGTTCTTTTAAGGCCGTTTAAATGCATGAGTGCACTATGCCACTACCAGAGTAGGTTCATAACTCCAGTTGCCCGTGCTGCTAATGAATATAAAGTCAAGTAGGAGGGTTGATTTTAAGTACTATACTATTATTAAAACCCTCATTTTTAGTTTAAAGGTATCGATAAAACATGGGCAACGTATT
This sequence comes from Triticum aestivum, assembly GCF_018294505.1. NCBI lineage: Eukaryota > Viridiplantae > Streptophyta > Magnoliopsida > Poales > Poaceae > Triticum > Triticum aestivum. The sequence goes on along the minus strand of NC_057810.1, from coordinate 609,471,074 downwards.
AGGTATGTAGGTGTATATGAATGTAAGTACTACATTACTCCAGTTGCCTGTGTTGCAAATGATCCTTTTTTCAAATATTCCACGTTTGGTCACAACGAAAATTCTTATGTTTTCTTAAATCAAACTAAGAATATGTGGCACCTAAAAAATTGTCAAACCACAACAAATTTGTTTTCCACGTCTAAAGGTATTTCTTTTCAGTCCCTCAAAGGTTGGACACACCCCGCCCATAGCAATTTGCAACATTCCAGCGATGAGCAGTAAGGCTATTGCTTATTACAGACAAATAGAATATCCTTACAAATATATAATATGTATACTATCAAATACTAAAACTCAGACCCAAAATGTCACCTTAGTCTAGGCAACTTGATTACCAAAAACTGTTTTGTACCAAGAAAGCCAGTAAATGGCAATAGCATGGTTGTTACTTGGTATATACTCCCTCCGTCTCAAAATAAGTGACTCAACTTTGTACTATCTTTGTACTAAACTTAGTACAAAGTTGAGTCACTTATTTTGGGACGGAGAGAATATTAGATTACAGTGGCCCCGTATGTAATATATCAAAAAAATCCATCAAGATATGTAGCATTGCAATGAATAGGAAAGTTCATAATCATGACAAGCGCTTCATCAAAAAAATTGAACAAATTATTGTGCTAAACAAGTACTTTTAAGAGGGGATGCCACAGCTAATCTACATAAAAAATGACAGTTAGACCTATATTTGATGATAGTACTTAGTAGTAACCAAAGCACTTGTATTACCAGATCAGCAGTCTTAGCAGATGTATGAATGTGATTCCAGAGCACTTCCTTTAAGGCATGAACATCAACTTGTTTCGATACCTTGTCATATTGTACATCAATCTTATTGACCTATGATTCAATCACAAAGAAAACAGGCATCAGCTCAGAACTGACCAACAGCCCAAAAGTAAATTGGTTATACCACAAAGAGCAACATAAGTCAATTTCAGACTTATAAGAGTCATCAGCCTGGAACAATAAAAAATTATGTATATAACTCTTCAGGCTTAGCACTCTGCCCAAAGGCCAACAACTGTAGATTGGAGGAGCCCTCGGTAGTCGAGTATCGACTAACCCGATGTTGCACAGACATTATGTGGCATCATCAGTGTCAGGAACAGTAGTTCATAACAGGGTATAATGTGCAGAAGAGGGTCGATAGATATTGGCTGGCTTGAAAGCAAGATCAGATAATTGTAGGAAAAAATAAACCAGTGATGATAGAGAAGACTTGACATGGCAGGAGTTCGTAAAGAGGGATCTGAAGGACTGGAGTATCAGCAGAGAACTAGCCATGGACAGGGGTGCGTGGAAGCGTGCTGTCCATGTGCCAGAACCATGAGTTGGTTGCGAGATCTTGTGGGTTTCACCTCTAGCCTACCCCAACTTGTTTGGGACTAAAGGCTTTGTTGGTGGTGGTGGTGATAGAGAAGACTCTTTATGAGGAAAAGGTCAAAAGGACAATTATATTTCCTTGCATTCTACTAAATTACAAAGCATGCCCATGGACAGACTGAACTAGCCACTTAAGACTCGAACTTTATCCTGATAATCCATTTTAACCCAAATTCTTATGATAACATACTACCCAAACCAAAATACTAGCAATAACATTGCAAAGGTACATGCCAGATCCAGAGCATATTGAAACCACCCTATTGATGAAGTCGGGCAAACTAATACCCCAAGTGGCTGACGAATTGTTGGACAACTCTATGCAGAGCCATGAACTCATGAAAGCATCAGACATTCATATGTGATTTTTAACACATTAGCCATTGATTTCAGAAAAGTGAAAAGACAATCAAAGCATACAGAAATATGCCCACACTAAGAAAACAATCTGGGTCGGTGCCCTATAAATAGGAGTGAAATTTGGACATCAGTGGCACAGGTTAAAGGGTATGTTTGGTTTGTAGCCAACATGTGCCTTACCAATTTTTCGGCCATGGCCAAAACTTTGGACTTGGTTTTGGTTGCGGACTCTTTGGCATGCCAATAGCTCCTTACCAACTCTAGTAATATTTTTAGCCAAGGTTGGCCAACTCTTGGGCACACAAAACCTTATCAAAATTGCCTAGCCAAATGTTTGGTGGGGAACACACCCCAGGTATTTAACATGTGATTTCCTAATCTAGGGAACTATTAAGCAGCACAAAGCAAAGTTTATGTGCAGGTTGAATATGAAGTGATTGATCATGCACAAGATTGAATCAGTTAGCTCATAGGGGTGGTACATCGTTAAATTCCAGATACAAATGATGGATTGGCGCAAGTCAAAATAGCTAAAAAGTAGATAGAGACAGTTCTTGAAAATGGCTTTTAACTCACATCTCCGTTTCGCACGGCAAATCCATTAAGCATTATTCAAAATGTGTGACAAGAAGAGGAGTGTAGCTGTTGCAATGTTATCACTTCCTGCCCCTGCTTTAATGCAGTAAGAGACCGAGTGGGCGTGTCATCTAATACGGTGATCCAGTATCATGAACAATTTCGTAGATGTGCTCACTTTGTTTGTGCATGTGGTGGCCTGGACATATGTGTTGCAGTCAGAGGGTGCACTCCTGTGAATACTCTTTTGTGTACACTACAATTCTTTTGTTATTGAAAGTTTATGATTGCTACATCTAACAAAGATCAATCCCTCTAAAGGTTAAGATCTTCCCACGCAAGTTCCGGGAATTGCGTATTAGTGCCCGATGACCAAGTTTATGTGGAGCTGCGTGAGGGAACTCCTGAAGTGCAACTGGAACCATTCTTGTTTTGGTGATTTCTTCGATTTAAGCAGGTACACCTTAGGTCAATGACGTAGGATCAATTAGTTAGCGAAAGAAGACAGCACATCAAGAGAATGAAGCATTGTGCAAGAAATCATAGCCCAAGAAACTGGCAGCAAAGAACCTCGGTGGCAATAAAATGGACATAGATCGACGACGATGCAAAAGGAGGCCATAAAAATTCTATTGAAGACAACAAGGACCAGAAAGACCACAAAAGTTGTATTAGAAATGGACTAGGACCAGAAAAGAAGGCAGACATATAAAGGTTTGGTGGCCTACTGGCCTCGCATGGCATGAGAAACACAAAAGAGCAACGAATTTGGTGGACACAGCAGAAAATATAGAACTATGAAGCGCATACTAAACTAGGCAACGGGCCAGAGAGACTGGCAATAGTGGCAGCAGAAGAAAAAATCAAGTCAGCCAAGCTCCCAAATGGCATGAGTCACAGCGGCGAGGGCCAGAAGGCAGAGTACGAGTTGGAGGCCTGGCCTAGCAACGGCCCGATTCATCCAATAGTGATACGTTAGAAAAAACGCAGTCTGATCTCACCACCGGGTCGAGGTCGTGATCCATTTTGAGCAAGGTGAACAGAGTAGACAACAGGGTATGAACTAAAATGGAGCGGTGGAAACAATCCAGATGTGACGAGACCAAAAAGAAGAATTTGATCAAGATTGATTTGGACGAGTTGCACGTCCAGAGAAAAAAACTAAACCAGGGCTCATGACACCATGTTAGAGGAGCAACTTATATCTATTGCATGTCACTAGGATGCCATTGGCGAAGAAGGCAGAGCACCATTGGGAGCACCAATGGCAGCAATCAGAACTCTTCACTCAACAATTAGGGCGGCTAAGAGTCAATCCTAGCTCGAGCCGAGTGCTAAGTTGTTGCTGTATCAGACATTTGATATTTCTTTTATTGTTTGATTTGTTTTGGGCTGTAATTGTTATACCAATGAACTCAGTGCGGTGTTTGTATGGTTGGGTGCCGGCTGTTTGGGGCTTTATATAAGCCTTTCGTGTAAAAACATCCAAGATTGTGCTTAAATCCTTTGAGAGACTTGAGAGCACTGAGGATTTTAGGTGCAATCAGCGGCTCAGCGCACCAACCCTTGAGTTCAACATTCAAAAAGTTAAGGAAAACATCTATCTTTTTTCCTACATGCATCTACCATGAAATGAAAAATCAGATCCAGATTCAATCCTCACACTACAAAACAATAAAGGAAAAAAATTGACTATGCATAGTACTCCATCCTTATGATTATCTATGGCGCATAAGCTTTTGGCAGAAAAATTAGCATACAGATGGTCGTTGCTGAACCGCACAGTTATAGACGATATCCTGTAATAAACATGGATGTCCGATCCATGAAAATAGCAAACAGGGTGGCTCTAGAGGAGAAATTCCGCGGGAAGAGCTAGGTGAAGTGGGCTCTATCTAACCGCAACGTAGAGTTCCAAATCTGGCTTTACTGTACAGGAGAATACTATGTGTTGGGAGCCAGAAGGTAGAGTTCCAAATCTGCCTTACATTTTCAGCTTTTTTAGAGAAGTTTATGTGCCTAAGATTTTGGGAAGGGGGGAGTACTAGATAGCACCAGAACATTGTTTCATTTCAGATTTGGAAATATTCACTGCTGAATTTGTCCCTTTTGGTCTTTGATGTGTGGGTAAAATTTTGACCTGAAATTGTATGGCATGTTTACATGCATGTCGTCTGAATGTTGTCGATTCATTTCAGAGGTTTGCATACCATTATATGGTAAACTATAGAACTTGGTGCACAAGTCCACATAAGCGCCTTAGTGCATACAACCCACTGCCTGACTTGGATCCTCAAACAATTAAAGTGAAATATGGAAATGTGTATCTTGGAGCCACGGAGCAAATTTCCAACTGCTTATTTCAATATTGTTTGCTATACATGTCTTGACCTTGGATCAGTATATTACTGTAAACTTGTAACATAATATGGCAAAGACAATCACGAGCATTAAATACAGCCGGTGATAGTAATTGCTCGGTGGAGATTAAACCACTATCTGCCATTTAAGCCTACAATATTGTTCGTTTGATGATTTTTCTGGCCACTGACATTCAGATGGACATAGAAAGATAAACATACAGGAGAACGTCCAAATATAAGTACATAGAGATGAATGTCTTGAAAACAGAAGGGGCAGAGGATGCACCTGTCTTGGTTTGGCAATAAGATTTACTGGCTCTTCCACATCACTAGCCGCATCCCCTTCATCAACATGATCATTGCCCAGGTTATCATCATCCCAAGGTCTGGATGGCATAAAGTCATCGCTGTTGTCCCTTGAATCATCTATAAGGAGGTCAAAGGCATCTATAAGGAGGTCAAAGGCACCGTGGACCATTGTACCAGATAAATGATGTCAGAAAAAATAACAAAAACACATCAACAGAAATATAGGCAAATAGTACTCATGAAGGCATAACCTAGTATGAGCTGCAGGCTTCGTTTCGCATTGTGGCAGATTCTGATAAATGGGATCATCTAGCCAGATTTTATCAAAATTATCATTTTCTTGACAATTTTTTTTTACTTTTGAGGCTATTTTTCTGCAGTAGATTATAAAATAATTTCCTGGAAACAGCCTCTTCCAGAAATGCAGGGAAAGGCTGCGTACAAAAGACAAAGTGGTCGGACCCTTCCCCGGACCCTGCGCAAGCGGGAGATACATGCACACCAGGCTACCATTTTTTTTAGATTACAAAAATCAACTGTAAGCTGAGACATACTGCTAACAGAATGCTACCTAACATTAATGTTCATAACAGATTAAATCTTTCCCGGATTGTGTAAATAGAGCAATAAAGTCTTTAATCAAAACCAGCAAGTCCAAAAAGAAGTACAATAATGCAATATGATACACAACGAACAACAATTTTAACTTGTAAGGACACATATAGTATAAATAGAAAGAAAAAAAAGTAAACCTTCAATTTTAACTTGTTTTCAAACTTCAATTTTTTGCAGGTCCAGAAAGAAGTACAATAAAGTCTTAAGCAGGAAGAGAAAATCTTCAATTCAAATACAGAATGCGAGAATGTAACAAAACTTACCAAGTGGTTTTCTTCTTCTCCGAGCCAGACACTGCAAAAAAAAGACGCACAGTTATTACAGCGATCCTAGGCCCATATCAAGAATAATTTTCATGAAAGTAAGCATTACCAAAATATCTGGAAGAAGAAATAATTTAACAAGGCTTTCGGGTTGGTAATGACAATCCTCTGGAAGTTTATTATTGCAGCCACCCTTATTTGCAGGCAGCAACAATGATTTTGGGTTCTTGGGAGGTGCAAAAACATTTGCCTTCTCATGTTCCAATGCTTTGGTGAAATCAATATCAGGCTCCTCTTTGCCTTTCTTCTTCTTTGCCTTTTTTGCTACTTCCAAATCACCAGAAGTTTGGGCAGGCTCCAGATCTAGACAATGGTAAATTCAGTATTAAATAAGCTAGTTTGAAATGGAACCAAAATAGGACTAGCCAGGGTTTACCTCTAACTTTTCGATATTTCCAATGCTCGGGTCCAGCCCAAGCATTTGTTTTGGAAGAGAATCCCGCGCCAAGTGACAACAAATCTGCAATTTTCTCGAGCCTTTCATCTACATCAGGACCGTCTGGACCCTGGAAAGTGTACTCATAGTCATCGGTTCCCTGTATACCAATACACAGTCAAGACAACAAATTTGTAGAATCGGGTTTGGAACTTTGAACTTGTAACAAACTATAACTGTTCTTTTGTACTACCTTGGATGTGGGTATTGTTCTAATAGAAGAGAAATAGCAATACTCAGTTGTAGGCAGCAGATTATAACAACAAAAGAAATGCTTGAGGTACAAGATACAAAATGTAAATCAATAGTTCTACCCTATGACTAATTGACTTTTCCTCATATGCCTTCAAATACTCCCTCGTTTCAAAAGATATCGTTTGGGAGTTGGACACAAGAGTTAAGAGTGTGAGTGAGATGTCCATGTTACCCTTCAGTTATTTTCATGCCCTTATCTTTTTTATCACCAAGGAATTAAATTGCCTCTTTTTCCTCCTAAAAGCAAGGCACAGAAGCACAAGAAGTCAAGAAGGGTTAATTAACTCTTTTCTTGATGGCATTGATGAAGCGATAAACTGGAACACGGTCACTAAAGCTGCGTTGGAAGTTTAGAAAGACCAGTATTTTGAGGAAAGTTCGAGAGGCTAAGAGGATTTCTATTGTGGAATGGAGGGAGTGCATGGATAAGTACATAATGCACAAGTAAACAACAGATAGTTCCCTAACCAGGTACTCCCTCCGTCCGGAAATACTTGTCTTAGAAATGGATAAAATGGATGTATCTATAACTAAAATAAATCTAGATACAACCATTTCGAGGACAAGTATTTCCGGACGGAGGGAGTAGTAACTATTTTTCTGAAGGACCATGTCTCAATTTTGTCTAGTTTACAAGTACCTCTTCATAGTTTGTTGAGTTGAAATTCATTGGGCTGCAGTTTTCATCATATGCACTGTCCTGATCATCACAACCACCAAAATCCCAAGTTCCACAATCAGGTGGCATGCTGTCATCATTACTGTCAACCACCTGATCTTCCATCACCAGCATTTGCCCGGAAGATGCATCATGTGATGGCCTTTTATTTTCTTCATCAAACTGAGCCACAATATCCCTCAAGGTAGGAGAGATGTCATTGGATAGAGGCATGTGAACTATCATTTGCTCAATTTGTTCTGTCAAAGAGTAGTAGCAACTCACTGAAATCTAATTGGAAGCAACATGTAAAGAGCATACACAGCAGAGCGACAAACTGATATTACCTTTAGCAAATGAAAGATCAATCACCTCAGCCTTCTCAGGATCAGATAAGATGCATTTGTCTGGCGTTTCAAACGAATCAAAAAGCACACGACAACTGCCATATACTCCAAGATTATACAATAAGAGCCCCTTTGCTCCACCTTCATCAAACTGAGCAGTGGTCTGATGGTATAGAGGATCCACCGTGAAGGCAGCTATAATTGCAAATAAAATGACCTTGTAGTTTCAGCCCCATTATAGAATTAATAAATTCCATAGAAGCACAATGAGAAAAGGCTTGAAACATACCATCAAACTTCTTCACGTTAAGAGCCTCAAACGAGGACTCCAGCGTCGAAGCAGGTGAAATCTGCATAGCCGAAACAGCATTGGCAAGATAAAGAACAAGTGAAGTGCAGGTAGTGAAAAATCGTATTAAAGAAATGTACCCTTCTATCAACATCTTTTTTGTTGACGCCTTCTTCTTGTGCAGGCTCTGCATCGCCACCTTCTCCCAAATCTTGTTACAATTTCCAAATCAGAACACTGTAATGAAGTTGTGTAGCTTACATTTTTCTATGGTTATTAAACTTGCAACTATGAACACAAAGCTAAGTTTATGACAATAGTAAACAGATAGAGAATTCACAACAATAGTCATATAACAATATAAAACAAAAAAGATATACCAAACCAAACCTACGTCATTCTCAGAAGGTTGATGCCTCATGCAAAGTGCACACTCGTGTAAACCAGCATAACATGGTAATGTAGCACTGAGTGGTTTCCCAAAGAAAGGGTAATATTACATTGTAATTATTACCTTGAAAAAAAGGTGCTAAGGTCGTCCTGATATGGTGACATTTTTAAATTAAAAACCTAAAAGATGTTCTTATTTTCCTTTGCATCAGTTTAGAAACTGATCTTATCAGTAAACCACAAACGGACATCATGTATGACAGCTTACTTCAGAGTTTAGCTTGCAAAGTTGGTTTCCAGCATTATAAGAGTATTTGCAATTTATACCAAGCCGCTTAAACAAGACAAATAAATTCAAATTGGTGCACAATTAGAAGATACTGACAACGCAAGTGGATACATACCAGCCTCTTCCCCCCTTCCTGCGCGGTTGATCCCACCGAGCACCTTGTACGCCTCAGAGTGCACCGAATCCACACGCAGAGAATAGATCTTGACGCCAGCCTCTAGCGTGCAGCTAGCCTGGTCGCAAAACCATAATTTGTTTCCTCAATCTTATTATTTTGTAAGAAAAAGAAACACAAAGCTGTTTCCAAATTGAAAATAAGAAAGGAGACGGAAGATCATATCACGCGCACTTTCTGGAAGTTGGTCTCGTCGTCCTCCTCCTCCCCGGCATGGATGATCTCGCTGAGGTGGTCGATGAGCCCCAGCTCCCACGTATTCTTCTGGTTGATTTTCTGCCCAATTTCCACAGATAGAGAAGGAAAAAAACAAGCTTAGTAAGATCCAGGAGCGATGTAGGGTTTTGACGGTGGGTGAGGCACGTACGTTCTCCGAGGCGAGCTTGATGCAGTTATGGAACAGGTCCATGACCTCGTCCCGGTTGAGGAGGTCGGGATGCGGGGTCTTGGGCGCGAGAGATGCGGCAAGGGAGCGTCGACGGACGGAGGCCGCGCGGGCCATGGCGCGAGCGCGAGCGCGCTCGAGCTGGTCGTCGTTGGAGCCGAGCGGGAACGCAGGCGGCGGCGACTGCAGCAGCAGCCTCGAGCCGGCCGCCATCCCACGGGCGGGAGGCGGAGTCGGCGACTGCAGCAGCAGCCTCGAGCCGGCCGCCATCCCACGGGCGGGAGGCGGAGTCGGCGCCTGCGGGGGGCCGGCGGCAGGGGAGGCGTCCTCGGCGGGCGGCATCTCGTGGGGAAGGAAGGACGGCGGCGAGGGAAAGGGGATCGGGTTCGGGGGATTTGCGGGGGTTACTTTTCTACACTCCGCTTGGGGTGTTTTGGAGAAGTCTGGTGTCGTTCGGGCTCCATCCCGGGAGGGGTGTTCAAATTTTCGGGAGCGCTAGAAGCGGCAATCGGCGACTCGCGAATCCAACGGGCAGTTTTTTTTTTTTCCTCTCTTCGATCCAATGGGCTGCTTATTTTTTTAGCATGGTATAAGGCGAAAATTCAACCCAATAAGGGCTCGTTTGGTTCACAGGAAAAACCCAGGGATCCCGGCCCAATCCCAGGGATAGAAAGGCACGTGCTAACCTCTCCCAGGGAATTCTGAAGGGCCATTTGGTCGAGGCCCAAGTCAGGGAAACTTTGGCCCTCCCCGGCCGAATCCCCGGGACGAGAAAACACCAGTCACGACTCGTGGGAGAAGTCCCTCGTTTCTTTCGCCCCCTCTCTGTTCGCAAACCACGCCGCCGTCTTGCTCGATCTTTTCTCGTCCCTCCCGCCGGCCACCTCGATTGGTCGACCCCTCCTCTCTCCTCTGTTCCAAGCTCTCCTTGCCGAGGAACAAAGAAGACGAGGACCTGCTCAAACCCCTCCGCTGCATCCAATGGGCTGGATCCGCGTCTCCGGTGGCTGCTAGCTCCGGCGGCGAGATCTGGTGTGATGCATCCGATGGGCTGGATCCGCATCCCCGGCGACTGCTAGCTCCGGCGGCAAGATCCGGTGTGCTCGTGACTGCTTCACACGTATCAACGTCAAGCTGAATCTGAGCAAAATTTCCCCCGCTCCTCCCAAATGGCTATGCAAAATTTCCCTGAGCTTTTCGTTTTGCCAGGAATTTTCAGTCCGGGGTAGCTCTACCCGGAGTACATCTCCCCTAGCAACCAAACAAGGCCTAAGAGCGTTAAAATTCATGGTATTTCCTTTTTTTAGCATAAAATTCATGGTATTCTGAGATCACCGGATGCTGCAATCCATTTCTTTGTCGGGTGCTACAACCCATCTGACCTAACAAACAACATATTTTCAGCTCAAATACATAATGAGTACTCCCTTTCGACCAAAAAAAATGTCGCGAGGGTCATTTTTACAAAAAAAAAACTCCAACTTTCTCGGACCAAACCCACGGTCCGTCCATTCCAACACAGTGCAGCTCCACTTCGCGCAGTTCCACCGCTTCTTCGCGACGCCGTTCCGTCGCGTCGTTCCACCACTTCTCCGTGACGCTATCGACGCCTTATAACTCCACCACGCCGTACCGTCATACCGTGCAGCTCCCCCGTTCACTCCCCCCTACCCTAAAAATCCCACCTTCCCCCATCCCCTCCCTCGAGTCTCTCGATCCAGAGGCTGTCGTCGGCGATGGAATTCCTCAGGCAACCAAACTAGGAGGTGAGTGGATTCATATTGTACTTGATTCACCAGCGATGGAGTTCCTCAAAATTCGTCTGCGATGGAGTTCCTCAAAATCTTTTCTTTCCCGCTAGCAGATTCATACCCTTGCAGGCGATGGAACAGCAGACGCTAGTAGAAAACAGGGTATGTACTAATACCCAAAACAAACGGGACTAATACCCAAAACCTTTAGTCCCGGTTGGCTTACGAACCAGGACTAAAGGGGCTCCACGTGGCCGTTGTGGGGCGCCCAAGCAGGATAGCCTTTGGTTCCCGGTTGGTAACACCAACCGGGACTAAAAGGGCAGCCACGCGTCAGCAGCTCCCAGGCGTTGGGTTTTTTTGGGGGGGGGGGGGGGGGTAGGGGTTTTGGAGGGTTTAATTAGGGGTTTCATATTGTGTTAGCTAGCTTCTACGTATAGAGAGAAGTGACCTCTCTTTCTCCGTGCTTGGTCGACGCTGGCTATTACATATAGAGAGAACTCGACGCTAGCTAGTAAGCAAATGAAGGAACCATTACACAAGATCGTTATGAACATATATATATAGAGAAGTGACCTCTCTTTCTCCGTGCTTGGTCGATGCTAGCTACTACATATAGAGAGAACTTGACGCTAGCTAGTAAGCAAATGAAGGAAACCATTAATTACACAAGATCATCATGAACATATATAGAGAGAGAAGTGACCTCTCTTTCTCCGTGCTTGGTTGAACAACAAGTTTTCGTATATCTATCCAAAGCTACTACATATATACAATATAACATCTCCTACGACCGCTGACATCATCTACCCAAATAAAGCAATTCCATATGGTATTCTCCCTTTTCAGGTATGGCGTGGTCAACAAAGAATCTCGACAATTCCTATTGAATTGCTCGTGTGCGATCATGTGGTAGGAGTTCTTCCCGCTTCTCCCAGATCTAATTTAAAGAAGGGGGTCAATACATATATATGAATTAAACTCAACATAATTGATGCTAATAAAATAAAATTGTGAATATTGTTTACGTACTTCAAATTATTTTTCAGAGAAGCCCCACTCAGAGGTCGAGCGGCGAATGAGATCGCAAACATAGTATCCACATAAACTAGTCCCGGGTGTCTGGTACAAGCACTTTACGAGAATATAGTTCAATCAAACTGATAATGGTATTGATGAAACTAGAATCAATGAGCGGAACTAGCTAGCACTACTTACTTTGGGGTGTGTAAATCGCAACTCCTTCTCCAGACCGGAGACCATTCCGGTGAACTTTTTCCAAACTTTGCCGGGTGTTGGGGATATAGCTATTTGTGTAAGCCGCCCAGGAGGAGCCGGGTTACACAAAGAGGATTCACCAGAGAGAAGCCCAAGACCAAGCATGAAGATGGCGGTTCAATAAAGGGCTTAAGGCCCACAGGCGACTTAAGGCCCGTTGTAGTAAACCGCCGTAATGGCATGACTTGTATCATAAGGTATATTTAACTAGTCACCGAGCCGGACACTGTTTATAAGCCGGCCGGGACTCTATAGGCCACAGGGCGTCAACCCGTGTATATAAGGGGACGACCTACTGGCTGCTTAGGGCAAGAAACAACTCATCGAGAACCGGGCATAGTGTGTCTCGCTCCCTGGTCATCGAAACATCAATACCAACCCAACTAGACGTAGGCCTTACCTTCACCGTAAGGGGCCGAACTAGTATAAACCCTCTCGTGTCCTTTGTCCCGATTTAACCTCTTCAAGCTTCCTAGTTGCGATGGCTCCACAACTAAGTCCTTTCACGAGGACATCTGACGTGACAATTCCACGACAGTTGGCGCCCACCGTGGGGCCAGCGCACGGTGGATTTGAGTTCTTGAAGGGCAACTTCGAAGGGCTCAAGGGATACGTAGTGGGCCGGATGACCAAGAGTCGTCGTGGCAAGATCTACATTGACGATGAAGGCTAGGGTCCCGACGCCGGCTCAATTGAGTACGGATACCGGGTTCCCTTCGGCGGAATCCACGTCTTCATTGGCCGGATCGGTGAGCCGGGCCCTGAGCCGGACAACTGCACCGACCTCGTCGAGACGGCTCAGCGTGCGAGGAAGACCCGGACTCAACCTGTCATGAGGCGTGCCTTCGTGGGCTGCATCCACAGAGAGGAACTTTTTGAAGGATCTGAAGATAGGGGTGAGACGGCCGTCCTCTCAGACGGTGATTCGTCCGCCGGTTCAACAAATTCGTTGTACCAAGTGCAAGACGGCGTGCTCGGGGGCTATTCCGATGGCATCAGTATTCTGGACCCCTGTGAGCCGCCAAGATGGGCCGGAGTCTTCATGGTTGGGACTCAGCCCGGCTCAAACTCTATAGCCGCTGCAGCAGTAACGTCCGGGTTAGGAGCAGCTGGGGCAGGCGGCCCCGTGCGCCCACCAGCTCAGGTGCTGATAGACCTCATGGACAAGCTTACGGCCCTGTTAACCGCAACGGTTATTCCTGCAGACAAAGATGAGCATGACGCGGCGGTAGCACGGGTGCGTGAGGAGATAGCTCAGGCCAAGGAGGCCTTGGCAGCTGAGGATACTAGACTAGCTACAGAGCGGGGGCTCTCGATGCCCGGGCACAGCGGTTGCAGTCAGAAGCTTACCAGCTCACGATGAGCTTAAACACATCCAATGAGGTAATGAGGAGGAGACATCAGAAAACCCAGTCCCGTTTACCTCCGAGTTATGACCCTCGGGTTCTTTTTGCTACACCCGGAGCCGGCCCAAGTAACTCGCCAGAGGCCAATCAGCTCGTGATAGCCGGAACAGGAGGGTCGGCTCAGCCTCGGGAGATGGCACCTCCTCACGTGAGCATGCCACCACCGCGTTATGTGCCGATCCCACCAGGTCACTTTTCCAACCCCATGGAGAACTTAATCGCAGCCTCAACACGTTTGGCGGCTCTTCCTATGGACGGTGATGACCCGGCGGCAGTGGAGACCCGGAGAGTCACAGAACTCCTCCAGACGGCCTTAGCTCAGCAGGAGACCTATTCTTACAGCCGGGACATAATTCATTCAACTCCCCCGCCTTGGTTAGCACCGCCTCGCCAGAACCGGAGCCCGAGTTACAGCAGGCACATGGAGTCTGAAGCTTTGTCAAGCAACGCCCAACGCCGTAACCAACCCGGTGGCTATAATCCAGTGCAAGACCAAGTATGTCAGGAGAACGAGTGGGCGACTCAGCTGGTGGCTCAGCTAGCGGCTCAACAGACGGCACATCAAGATTTTCCAGAGTACCCAACAACTTCCGTTGAGGCGGGAGTAGCCACTAGAACCGGTGGTGTTCCTTGCCTGGTACCGGCTTTGCGTAATGTACGGTTGCCCAAGGACTTCAAGGGACCTCGAAAGGTGCCGAATTACACGGCCGACTTATAGCCCGGAGCATGTATCGAGAGTTATGAGATGTCCATGGAGCTGTTGGAAGTCAGTGACGCGGCGATGGCTAAATATTTCACCATGATGTTAGATGGAACGGCCCGGTCTTGGTTGAAAGGTTTGCCACCCAATTCCATTGGTTCATGGGAAGAGTTAAAGGCCCGGTTCATCCAGAACTTCAAGGACACCTGTAAGCAATCTATGTTGATTGTGGACTTGACGAATTGTAAGCAGGGGGAGGGTGAATCCACCACCTATTGGGTACGCCGGGTCAAGGAGATAATTCATTCATCTGACAAGATGGATGCTGGCTCTGCATCCCTTATGTTGGAGAAGAATTGTAGCTTTGAGCCGCTGAGGCAGAAACTGGGGCGCCTTAAACGTGACTGCAAGGATATGGGTATGCTGATGGCGGCTTTAGTTAAATATGTCAATTCTGATAGTACCAAGGATCCTGCGTCTGATGAGGAAAAGACCGGGAAGGGAAAGAAGAACGACAATGGAAAGGGTCAGCAGCATAACCCGATGAATCAAGGAGGCAATAAGCGTAAGGCGGACGGTAACCCGGAGTTTGTGGCCAACGCCAATGCGCAAGGTAACAATCAGAGACGTGTAAACCGCCTCGATCCGGCGGGTCAGGCCCATCTCTTGAACAACTACTCAATGAGCCCTACCCGAGACACGGCACCAGGGAGCGGCCCGCCACACATCTATGGAAGGATTGCGCGATCATGAAGGCGTTTAAGAATTCCAACACCTATGATGGTCAAAATGGGTCTGGTGGCGGCTCAGGGGTGTTGGAAATATGCCCTAGAGGCAATAATAAAAGGATTATTATTATATTTCCTTGTTCATGATAATTGTCTTTTATTCATGCTATAATTGTATTATCCGGAAATCGTAATACACGTGTGAATACATAGACCACAATACGTCCCTAGTAAGCCTCTAGTTGATTAGCTCGTTGATCAACAGATAGTCATGGTTTCCTGACTATGGACATTTGGATGTCGTTGATAACGGGATCACATCATTAGGAGAATGATGTGATGGACAAGACCCAATCCTAAGCATAGCACAAGATCGTGTAGTTCGTTTTGCTGGAGCTTTTCCAATGTCAAGTATCTCTTCCTTAGACCATGAGATCGTGTAACTCCCGGATACCGTAGGAGTGCTTTGGGTGTACCAAACGTCACAACGTAACTGGGTGACTATAAAGGTGCACTACAGGTATCTCCGAAAGTGTCTGTTGGGTTGACACGGATCGAGACTGGGATTTGTCACTCCATATTACGGAGAGGTATCACTGGGCCCACTCGGTAGTGCATCATCATAATGAGCTCAAAGTGACCAAGTGTTTGGTCACGGGATCATGCATTATGGTACGAGTAAAGTGACTTGCCGGCAACGAGATTGAACGAGGTATTGGGATACCGACGATCGATTCTCGGGCAAGTAACATACCGTCTGACAAAGGGAATAGTATACGGGGTTGCTTGAATCCTCGACATCGTGGTTCATCCGATGAGATCATCGAGGAGTATGTGGGAGACAACATGGGTATCCAGATCCCGCTGTTGGTTATTGACCGGAGAGCCGTCTCGGTCATGTCTGCATATCTCCCGAACCCGTAGGGTCTACACACTTAAGGTTCGGTGACGCTAGGGTTGTATGAATATGAGTATGTAGCAAACCGAATGTTGTTTCAGAGTCCCAGATGAGATCCCGGACGTCACGAGGAGTTCCGGAATGGTCCAGAGGTAAAGAATTATATATAGGAAGTGCTGTTTCGGCCATCGGGAAAGTTTCGGGGTCACCCGGTATTGTACCGGGACCACCGGAAGGGTCCCGGGGGTCCATCGGGTGGGGCCACCTATCCCGGAGGGCCCCGTGGGCTGAAGTGGGAGGGGAACCAGCCCCTAGTGGGCTGGTGCGCCCCCCTTGGGCCCCCTGCACCTAGGGTTGGAAACCCTAGGTGGGGGGGGGGCGCACCACTTGCCTTGGGGGGCACTCCACCCCCTGGCCGCCGCCCCCTTGGGAGATTGCATCTCCCAGGGCCGGCGCCCCCCCTTGGGGGCCTATATAAAGGAGGGCAAGGGGGAGGGCAGCCGCACCCTTGTGTCTTGGCGCCTCCCTCCCCTGCTACACCTTGTCCTCCTCCCGCAGCAGCTTGGCGAAGCCCTGCCGGAGTTCTGCTGCATCCACCACCACGCCGTTGTGCTTCTGGATCATCATCAACCTCTCCTTCCCCTTGCTGGATCAAGAAGGAGGAGACGTCATCCGCTCCATACGTGTGTTGAACGCGGAGGTGCTGTCCATTCGGCACTTGGTCATCGGTGATTTGAATCACGGCGAGTACGACTCCATCATCACCGTTCTCTTGAACGCTTCCGCACGCGATCTACAAGTGGTATGTAGATGCAATCTCTCTCCCATGACTCGTTGCTTAGATAAACTCATAGATGGATCTTGGTGAAACCGTAGGAATTTTTTTAATTTTCTGCAACGTTCCCCAACAGTGGCATCATGAGCTAGGTCTATGTGTAGTTCTCTATTGCACGAGTAGAACACAATTTTGTTGTGGGCGTAGATCTTGTCAACTTGCTTGCCGCTACTAGTCTTTTCTTGCTTCAGCGGTATTGTGGGATGAAGCGGCCCGGACCGACCTTACACGTACGCTTACATGAGACAGGTTCCACCGACTGACATGCACTAGTTGCATAAGGTGGCTAGCGGGTGTCTGTCTCTCCTACTTTAGTTGGAGCGGATTCGACGAAAAGGGTCCTTATGAAGGGTAAATAGAAGTTGACAAAATCACGTTGTGTTTATTCGTAGGTAAGAAAACGTTCTTGCTAGAACCCAATTGCAGCCACGTAAAAGATGCAACAACAATTAGAGGACGTCTAACTTGTTTTTGCAGCAATTGTCATGTGATGTGATATGGCCAGAAGTTGTGATGAATGATGAATGATATATTGTGATGTATGAGATCATGTTCTTGTAATAGGAATCACGACTTGCATGTCGATGAGTATGACAACCGGCAGGAGCCATAGGAGTTGTCTTTATTTTTTGTATGACCTGCATGTCATTGAAGAACGCCATGTAAATTACTTTACTTTATTGCTAAACATGTTAGCCATAGAAGTAGAAGTAGTCGTTGGCGTGACAACTTCATGAAGACACGATGATGGAGATCTTGGTGTCATGCCGGTGACGAAGATGATCATGGAGCCCCGAAGATGGAGATCGAAGGAGCTATATGATATTGGCCATATCATGTCACTACTTTATATAATTGCATGTGATGTTTATTATGTTTATGCATCTTGTTTACTTAGAACGACGGTAGTAAATAAGATGATCCCTTATAATAATTTCAAGAAAGTGTTCCCCCTAACTGTGCGCCGTTGCTAAAGTTCGTCGTTTTGAAGCACCACGTGATGATCGGGTGTGATAGATCCTTACGTTCACATACAACGGGTGTAAGATAGTTTTACACATGCAGAAACACTTAGGGTTAACTTGACGAGCCTAGCATGTACATACATGGCCTCGGAACACAAGAGACCGAAATGTCGAACATGAGTTGTATGAAAGATACGATCAACATGGAGATGTTCACCGATGATGACTAGTCCGTCTCACGTGATGATCGGACACGGCCTAGTCGACTCGGGTCGTGTAACACTTAGATGACTAGAGGGATGTCAATCTGGGTGGGAGTTCATTAAATAATTTGATTAGATGAACTTAATTATCATGAAATTAGTCTAAAAAACCTTTGCAAATATGTCTTGTAGATCAAATGGCCAACGCTCATGTCAACATGAACTTCAATGCGTTCCTAGAGAAAACCAAGCTGAAAGATGATGGCAGCAACTATTCGGACTGGGTCCGGAACCTGAGGATCATCCTCATAGCAGCCAAGAAAGATTATGTCCTAGATGCACCGCTAGGTGAAGCACCCATCCCAGAGAACCAAGACGTTACGAACACTTGGCAATCACGTGCTGATGATTACTCCCTCGTTCAGTGCGACATGCTTTACAGCTTAGAACTGGGGCTCCAAAAGCGTTTTGAGCGACACAGAGCATATGAGATGTTCGAGGAGCTGGAAATGGTTTTTCAAGCTCATGCCCGGGTCGAGAGATATGAAGTCTCCGACAAGTTCTATAGTTGTAAGATGGAGGAAAATAGTTCTGTCAGTGAGCACATACTCAAAATGTCTGGGTTACACAACCGCCTGTCCCAGCTGGAGATCAACCTCCCGGACGAGGCGGTCATTGACAGAATCCTTCAGTCGCTCCCACCGAGCTACAAGAGCTTTGTGTTGAACTACAATATGCAAGGGATGGTAAAGACCATTCCTGAAGTATTCTCAATGTTGAAGTCAGCAGAGGTTGAAATCAAGAAAGAACATCAAGTGTTGATGGTCAATAAGACCACTAAGTTCAAGAAGGGCAAGGGTAAGAAGAACTTCAAGAAGGACGGCAAAGATGTTGCCGCACCCGGTAAGCAAGTTGCCGGGAAGAAGTCAAAGAATGGACCCAAGCCTGAGACTGAGTGCTTTTATTGCAAAGGGAAGGGTCACTGGAAGCGGAACTGCCCCAAATACTTAGCGGACAAGAAGGCCGGCAACACTAAAGGTATATGTGATATACATGTAATTGATGTGTACCTTACCAGTACTCGTAGTAACTCCTGGGTATTTGATACCGGTGCCGTTGCTCATATTTGTAACTCACAACAGGAGCTGCGGAATAAGCAGAGACTGGCGAAGGACGAGGTGACGATGCGCGTCGGGAATGGTTCCAAGGTCGATGTGATCGCTGTCGGCACGCTACCTCTACATTTACCTACGGGATTAGTTTTAAACCTCAATAATTGTTATTTAGTGCCAAGTTTGAGCATGAACATTGTATCTGGATCTCGTTTGATGCGAGATGGCTACTCATTTAAATCCGAGAATAAAGGTTGTTCTATTTATATGAGAGATATGTTTTATGGTCATGCCCCGATGGTCAATGGTTTATTCTTAATGAATCTCGAACGTAATGTTACACATATTCATAGCGTGAATACCAAAAGATACAAAGTTGATAACGATAGTCCCACATACTTGTGGCACTGCCGCCTTGGTCACATAGGTGTCAAGCGCATGAAGAAGCTCCATACTGATGGACTTTTAGAGTCTCTCGATTATGAATCATTTGACACGTGCGAACCATGCCTCATGGGTAAAATGACCAAGACTCTGTTCTCCGGAACAATGGAGCGAGCAACCAACTTATTGGAAATCATACATACCGATGTGTGCGGTCCAATGAGCGTTGAGGCTCGCGGAGGACATCGTTATGTTCTCACTCTCACTGATGACTTGAGTAGATATGGATATGTCTACTTGATGAAACACAAGTCTGAGACCTTTGAAAAGTTCAAGGAATTTCAGAATGAGGTGGAGAATCAACGTGACCGAAAGATAAAGTTCCTACGATCAGATCGTGGAGGAGAATATTTAAGTCATGAATTTGGTACACACTTAAGGAAATGTGGAATCGTTTCACAACTCACGCCGCCTGGAACACCTCAGCGTAACAGTGTGTCCGAACGTCGTAATCGCACTCTATTGGATATGGTGCGATCTATGATGTCTCTTACCGATTTACCGCTATCATTTTGGGGATACGCTCTAGAGACAGCTACATTCACTTTAAATAGGGCACCGTCTAAATCCGTTGAGATGACACCATATGAATTGTGGTTTGGGAAGAAACCTAAGCTGTCATTTCTAAAAGTTTGGGGATGCGATGCTTATGTCAATAAGCTACAACCTGAAAAGCTCGAACCCAAGTCGGAAAAATGCGTCTTCATAGGTGTCACAGCCCTAGAATATTGTTTGTAAATAGTTGCATGTTCATCCAGGCATCATATTTAAATTTCTGAAACATGAATTGAGGATTGTTGAAGCCTCAAAACTTTAATTAAAAGCAGGGCAAAAGAACCCTGGAAATTGCATTGAGTGTTTCCAAAATGGCCTTAAATAATGTTGGTTATATTTGGCAAAGGTTTTCGCACCAAACCAAAAATAATGAGCATTTTTGAGGAATATTTTGGGCACTGAATTTAAATCATTATCTTATTTGCATTTGGAATTATATTCATAACTCGTATAGAATATATTTCCAAATACCCTGAAACATTTTATGTGCTTTTGGAAAAGTCCATTAAGCAACATAAATATATTCAGAGGAATTTTGACACTGGTTTGGAATTGTTCTAAATTGAAACAGTGGCAAAACAAATTTAAAAAAATAAAACAGAACAGAAATAAAACAGAGCGCCTCACCTGGACTCACCTGTCGCGGCCCAGCTGGCCAGCCCATCTGGCCGGCCCAGCCCAGCGCCCCCGCTTGTCATCTTCCTCCTCTGCCAGGAGGACGAACAGGTGCGTGGCGGGCGCCGACACTGCCTCGGCCACCTCCTGCTTCCCCGGCCACCTCCTGCTTCCCCGAGCCCTCTAGCGACGCCACGGAGACGCTCTCAACCCCCCCGACGCTCTCTCACTCTCTCTGGATCTCTCCCCCCTCCTCTGTTCTCCCCACCGAGAGCCGCCGCCGACGTCGCTCACAACCACCGCGACCACAACCACTGCCCCGCCTTGCCGTTGCGCCCAGAGGCTCCCGCCTCGACCCCCTCTTCCTCTCCACCGAGCCACGAGGTCCCGAACGCGCTGCAACGCCGCCACCATCGCCGTTATCGTCACCGGCCACCGAAGCTCACCGCCGTCGATTCGCGACGTCTGGTGCGTCCCCGAGCCCACTGAGCCACCCTGCTGCCTCCCTGTGAGCTTGCCGTCATTTCCCCTCACCTCTCTCTCTCGCGCGCGCCCTGTAGCCGCCGCCCCACGAGCACCCGAAGCCGCCGTCCGCCATGGCCGGTGAGCTCCGTGCTGAGCTCCTCCACCTGCGCTCGTTGCCTCCGAGTGCTCCTGATGACCCCAGTAAACCGTAGAGCCCCTCAGCTGATCTCGCCGTGCCATGTAACGCCGAAACCGAGCACGCCCGAGCTCCGGCCGCCGCTGCCGAGCTCGAGGCCGTCGTCTCTGGCCGCCCTAGCTGCTGCTGCTTGCTGAAACGGGCGCGGGTGAGCTCCAGCTCCCCGTAGCCGCTCTCCTCCGTCCATTTGGACGCCGGAGGAGCGAGCCCGCGCCCTCCGCCGCGCCTGTTGCCACCGGCGACGAACCGCCGGCGGGTTAGGCCCTGTTGACCAGGGGTTTGACCTCCCCTGGGTCGATGACAGGTGGGGCCAGCCCCCTGTTAATTAGTTTAGTTTATTTTAATTTATTTAGCCACTGTTTCACTGCCGTGTGGGCCACCCCTGACATTTTAGTTAGTATTAGTTTAACACTAAGTAACCTAGGTTAGTTAGCTGATTAGTCGCTGACTAGTGGGCCCCGACCCCACAAACAGTTTAGTTAGAATTAACTTAAGGCTAATTAACTTGGTTAATTAGTTGTGTCACTGACCAGTGGACCCCACTGGTCAGGTTTGACCCGGACCAGCCCCTGTTGACCTGCTGACGTCATGATGATGTCAGGCTGACACAGTAATGTTTTCTGGAGTTTTAAATAAATCAGAAATGATTTATTTATTTCAGAAAATATCCAAAACTTCGAAAAATCATATAAAATCAACCGTAACTCCAAATTAAATAATTTATATATGAAAAATTATCAGAAAAATTCAAGGAATCCATCTGTACCATTTTCATGCATGTTTGAACAATGTTTGCCCTCTGTTTTGGACAAAACAAATAAAGGGCATTTAAATAATCATATATGGGGTTGGAAATTGAATCTTGTATTCAAACCAACTTCATTTAATCTGTTGCTAGTTGCATTAGCTCAAAACACATTCATATTGCCATGTCATGAGCATGCATCATATTGTGCATTGCATTGATTGTATTTCTTTTTTGTTGCCGGTATCTGTTCCCCCTCGGTAGATGTTGTACCGACGATGTGATCGTTGACACTGATGAAGACTCAATGTTATCTTCAGAAGTGCCAGGCAAGCAAAACCCCCTTGTTCATTTTCGATAAAATCCCACTCTCTCGCTCCTGCTCTCTTTTACTGCATTAGGACAACAACGATTCATCTGTTACTTGTTGCGGTAGCTGAACCCCTTTATCCTTTGCATGACCTGTCATTGCCACAGTAAATAGATGAAACCCACTAGCATGAGTAGGAGTTGTTTGAGCCCTGATGTGCCTACTCATTCATGCTTGTTTGTCATGCCTGTTACTGCTTAGAGTTGAGTCAGGTCTGATTCATCGGGGATGAATCAGAGGTGTGTGAACATGTCCTACGATGTGTGAGCTAAGCGTGTGAACACGATTTGGTAAAGGTAGCGGTGAGAGGCCATGTAGGAGTACATGGTGGGTTGTCTCATTGCAGCCGTCCTCAGGAACTGAGTTCTATGTTTGTGATCCATGAACAGCTACTACCACACATTGGAATGCTTAAGTGCCCCTCTCATCTTCTTAATCACCCTTGTTCTCTGTCCAGGAGTTGCAACTAGTTTCTGGTGTTTGTAGGTAGTGTTAGTAGTCTACCAAGTGGCACCCGGTACAGGTGGGCTTGGGACAGACTAGGCACAGTGGCCCGGTGTACCAAGTGGCACCCGGATGGTGGGCTTGGGAACCCTGCTCACATCGTTTGGGGCCGTGAGCGACACCCCGGCCGGATCTCCTTGCGGATGGAACCCGAATAGGTGATAAACCTGGACAAGAGACTTGAGTGTTTAGGTAGGCCGTGGCCGACTCCCTCGCCCGGCTTCCGCTTGAAGGTTGCCGAGGTACATGACGTGTACAGGGCGGTAAGTGGCGAGAGCGTGTGTGAAGAAGTACACCCCTGCAGGGTTAACATCATCTATTCGAATAGCCGGATTCCTCGGATATGGAAACTTGGACCCCTTGTACAGTTCATAGACAAGTGAAAGTGGATACTCTAAAATACGCAAGATAAGCGTGAGTGCTATGGATGGCGTTCTCGTAGGGAGACGGGAGCGGATCCATAGTGGTGTATTGATATGGTGAATATGTGGACTCGTGTGCGCCACCTCAAAAGAGTTACTTGCAGTCGTAGTTCAGGTTAGCCACCGAGTCAAAGCTGGCTTGCTGCAGTTAAACTCCACCATCCCTTTGTTGATAATGGTGCATATGTAGTTAGTTCTGATGTAAGTCTTGCTGGGTACATTTGTACTCACGTTTGCCTATTTTATGTTTTTGCAGAGAGACTTCGGTCTCGCTAGTAGTTCCGCGTGGACTTCGACGTTTAGCTTGTTACCTCAGCTACGATCTTATGCCCTCGGCAGGATCTGGTAGATAGTCAGGCTTCTCAGCCTTTTTCATTTATAGATGTCTGTACCCAGACATGATAGCTTCCGCTTGTGCTTTGCCTTGTATGCTCTGAATGTTGGGTCATGAGACCCATGTTTGTAATATCTCGCTCCTCGGAGCCTATTGAATAAATACTGGTGTCGTAGAGTCATGTTGTGATGCCTTGTTGTATTTGCACATATCGAGCATACTGTGTGTATGATTGAAATGCTTGGTATGTGTGGGATCTGACTACCTAGTTGTTTATCTTTAGTAGCCTCTCTTACCGGGAAATGTCTCCTAGTGTTTCCACCGAGCCATGGTAGCTTGCTACTGCTCCGGAACACTTAGGCTGGCCGGCATGTGTCCTTCTTCGTTCCTGTGTCTGTCCCTTCGGGGAAATGTCACGCGATGAATACCGGAGTCCTGTTAGCCCGCTACAGCCCGGTTCACCGGAGTCCTGCTAGCCCAGTGCTACAGCCTGGATTCACTCGCTGATGACCGACACGTTCGATGTTGGGTCATGGATGCCTGTCCCTGTAAGTCTGAGCCACTTTGGGTTTACGACTAGCCATGTCAGCCCGGGCTCCTTATCATATGGATGCTAGCGACACTATCATATACGTGTGCCAAAAGATGCAAACGGTCCCGGGCAAAGGTAAGGCGACACCCGTGGGAATACCGTGCGTGAGGCCGCAAAGTGATATGAGGTGTTACATGCTAGATCGATGTGGCATTGAGTCGGGGTCCTGACAGTGTTGGTATCAGAGCTTGACTGCCTGTAGGATTACCAAGCCAAACTGGTCGAAGTTGAGTCTAGAAATTCTTTAGTTATATAAGGGAATTGATTGTGGGATGGAACGTAAGGCTCTTTTTACTCCTTATACCTTATGCCTTCTGATCTGAGTCATCTTATCTTTTCTACGGGGTTAAGGAACTAGGCTTTCTCTTCTTTCTATCAGGATCACATGTTACTAATCCGCAGACTTATAGAATTGTTGGACTTAAGCCTCTGTTCAGTTCCAACTACTTCTGTATGTTAACTGTTGATCTCCAAACCTTGATATTATGATGATCAAGTGGTTATGCCACCATTTTGTAGCATGTCTCAAATCTTTTCAAGCATTTACAGTCGTTATGCTGTCCGAGTCATCCCAGGTTTCTAAAGAGTCTGATGCATTTGCAAAATCCTTTTTCCTCTGGTCTCAATGTCTTTTTAGGCCAGGTTAATCACACAAATTGTTGAGTTGAGGTACTCTACTGCCTCGACCTTTATGTTGGAGTTATTATTATGCCCCTAGGTGTCTTAGGGGATCATCTAGTAGTCTAGCCATGTTTTGTGATCCCAGTGTGATGATTCTGGCCTTTATTCTCGAAAGCATCCCGTGATGCCACTAGTAGTAGGTATTCTACTCCTGGGTTTTGAACCCGAGATTCACCCTACTTGCTTCATGTTGATAGTTTTGCTCGTTCCTTTAGGTTATTAGTAACCTTTGCATTAGTCCTTGATGTTCGTGGTATTTCCTTCTTCCAAATACTATGAACCGCTTATGGCAGATGTTCCTCGCTGATCGAAAGACCACAACCAGAGTGCTCTTGATGAGCTCTCCATTATACATTGTGGCTCTGCCAGTTCAACCTTTCTGCATAGGTTATCCGGAAGAAACATGTTGAACTTGGTTCGACATACTAATCTATGCATCCACAACTCAGAAAATCATATGTTCTTTTGAGTTGTCCCTCTTTAGTTGTTTTCTGGCCCTTGTATATCAATTGATATTCAGGAGTAGTTATGCATCCGTGTTCATCGTTGCCACTACTCTTGTGGTCTGTCAAGCCGTTCTATCGCGGAATGACTAGGAGAAACAAACTCCAGTACCCCTTCCATATCCAGGATTGGGTCAAAGGAGTTGTGCTCCGCAGAACAAATTGCTAACCCAGCTTTTGTTCTGCTCTACCTTGGAGTATTACCATCTTTTATATCGGGATTATTGTAGGAATTGCACACCATCCTATGAACTCTTGGTATAGTGATACTTCTTGCCATCATTACTCATTCCTCGGTTCCGTGTTGTTATAACCGGAATGTCGACAAGTGAATCGTGATGTGTGAAATCAGTACCCCTAGCAACTAGTTGCTTGGTAGTAAATGGACAATATTCTCATTCTTAGCATGTTGGTTATTAAATCACCATTCTAAGATAGATTGTGCTACCTAGTCCTTATTTCCTGGTGCACTCTTTGATTAATGAGTTAGGATTTTGTCAAGTCCTTGCTCATTTGATCATATCATCTTGCCCTAAAAAGCAAGATTGTTCTCGAGCTTAGTAACATATCGGTGGTTCGTGATTTTCCGTATATCTTCTCGGAAGTATTACCAGGTTGTCACCTGACCGCTATGTTGAGTTCGTGATCAAGTTGGTTTATTCCTGTAAACCACCCCTTCTCCAAGAATCTGTGTGGGATACCCCTGAGCTAGTTGGTCAAGCTAAACAACAACTTGGAGAGTTGGGAGATAAAAGCTTGCCTGACTTAGTTCGTTCCAAAGGGATATTCTTGTGTAGTGTGTGTTGAAGAAAGATGATATCTTCATCGATTGGTCCCTGTGATCAGTTGCTGGACCTATTGTCTTATCAATCCTTTGATTTGAGTGTGGGCTATCGTCAAATCAAATCAGTACCAACGATGCTCGTAATGTTGTCTTACTCGTGGTTGATCCCTTGAGCATATACCATTAATCTTTGGTCTGACCAATGCTATCACCGTGTTCACATGATGGCGGAAGCCCAGTGATATGGAAATTCCGATGAGTTACTGTTGAGCCCATCAGCAGCATTTTGTCTCCCCCATGATTCATGTTGAACATCAACCTAGTGTTGGAAACTTTGTAAGCAATGCCTTCGTGTTTCGTTCATGAATCCTATGCTTGGATGGAAGAAGTGACTTCTCTAATTCATGTGCATTTGATGTAAGTTGCCGTCGTGAATTTGAGAAGGTTTGTTTTTGCTCCTCTGGAATCATCCCAAGTCAGTCATGCATGTGCGAGGTATTCTATGGTCTGATAGACTGATCATCCTCATTCCATATGTATCCCTAGCACACCAAGCCACTGATTGATTTATTCAAGGAAAAGGAGTTGCTGTGCAAATACTAGTTCATGCACAAGATTCCTATATCCTCAATGATGGTTCCCTACCAGAACTCGGTAGTGTTTTATTATAAGACTACCATGTGATCATGTTTGTCTGGGACAGCGTGTTCACATGTGTGTAGCAGAACCAGCTCATGTTTTGAAGCTCGCTATCGTAGTTCATTTCCCGAGAATCTCGCAACGTCATCTCGTCGAATTGTGTTGCAAACTTTCATTTTTCTTCCTAGACTCGATGAGTCTGGATTGTTCTGACACCAACCAGGTCTGAATCTCAGGCAGATATGATGGTCGGAACATTTCCCAAGAACTATAATATTGGTCCCTCGATAACCGTTAAAGTGGATGTCGTGGCCAACACACCCAGCCAGAAGACCTATTATTGTAGTATCTTGATTGAAGAACTTGGCCACCTCCCCATAAGGTTTTCATAGGATTTACCTCCCTAGTTGTTCCTTATGGATTTTTGTGTTTCCGAAGTCCGACCTTTACTTGATGTTCCAGATATCAGACCATTTCTATGAATGGGTTACACTAGCACATCAAGGAGAACATTAGAAGCGGAGTGCTAAATGTCTCTCGGTCGATCATCCAGATTTTATTTCCTTGGCCCCGCCAAGGGTGAAATCTGAGAAAGTGTTATCTTTCTTTGCGTCTGCATCATCCATCATCATTCATCATGGTAGCAAGTTGTGTTGCCAGGATCCTTGACACGGATATTGGTAAAATCTTGATGATTATGGGAATGCTCAAGTTCTTGAGAGCACGCACAAGCGCTACGTGTTATCATCGGCACTAACTGGGATTCCTCTCAGTTTCCTCGGCAATGCTATGACCTTTTCAAACAGTGAATTCACTCTCTATTATTGGGTTCTTCCCCAGTTACCAGGATCATTCCCAGCATCTGCATTTTGTTCCCAGCTTGCACCGCCAATGGGCCATTCTACCATGGGTCTCTTCCATTTCCGGTGATAAGCAAATTCATCCATTACGTTGTCTTCAACAAGGTAATCCACATCACCCAAGTCCGAGTATGCCATTCTACCGACCCCCCTCCAAACGATCGCTCGAGAATTGCCTTAGGCTGGTCTAAAGAGTTTCAATGATTTTTGAATCAAAGGTAATTCTTTTTGCCACTTAAGGGGATATATCTACGAGTCACGGTTCCTAAGGTGTCTCGTTGTGGTATCATGGCAACTTAACTCCTCGCTACGTTGACAACCGTTCACCACCTTCTTAGGTGTGGAATTGTTGTCTACCTAGTGAACCCTCGTCATCTGTTCCACTCCATCCCTCTAGATGTATGCTTCGTGTATTAGTTCGGGGGAGGCTGCTATGTCTCATCCCATGAGTTGATCCTGAGTTGTTCGGTCTTCTCGAAGATCGATTGTTCTAAAGTTTTCCTTTCTTCTCGTTGTCATGTTGGCTGGAGTTCTCAAAGCAAGACGTCGAGACAAAGATGAGGATCAAATCAACATCCTTGAGAAGAACAGTTGGATCGTGAAGATCGTGTTAGCTTTATGTCCCCTCTGTCTTCTTACCTCATGTCTTGAATCTCGGGACGAGATTTTTGTTTAGTGGGGGTGAGTTGTCACAGCCCTAGAATATTGTTTGTAAATAGTTGCATCTTCATCCAGGCATCATATTTAAATTTCTGAAACATGAATTGAGGATTGTTGAAGCCTCAAAACTTTAATTAAAAGCAGGGCAAAAGAACCCTGGAAATTGCATTCAGTGTTTCCAAAATGGCCTTAAATAATGTTGGTTATATTTGGCAAAGGTTTTTGCACCAAACCAAAAATAATGAGCATTTTTGAGGAATATTTTGGGCACTGAATTTAAATCATTATCTTATTTGCATTTGGAATTATATTCATAACTCGTATAGAATATATTTCCAAATACCCTGAAACATTTTATGTGCTTTTGGAAAAGTCCATTAAGCAACATAAATATATTCAGAGGAATTTTGACACTGGTTTGGAATTGTTCTAAATTCAAACAGTGGCAAAACAAATTTAAAAAAATAAAACAGAACAGAAATAAAACAGAGCGCCTCACCTGGACTCACCTGTCACGGCCCAGCTGGCCAGCCCATCTGGCCGGCCCAGCCCAGCGCCCCCCCTTGTCATCTTCCTCCTCTGCCAGGAGGACGAACAGGTGCGTGGCGGGCGCCCACGCTGCCCCGGCCACCTCCTGCTTCCCCGGCCACCTCCTGCTTCCCCGAGCCCTCTAGCGACGCCACGGAGACGCTCTCAACCCCCCCCCCCCCGACGCTCTCTCACTCTCTCTGGATCTCTCCCCCCTCCTCTGTTCTCCCCACCGAGAGCCGCCGCCGACGTTGCTCGCAACCACCGCGACCACAGCCACTGCCCCGCCTTGCCGTTGCGCCCAGAGGCTCCCGCCTCGACCCCCTCTTCCTCTCCACCGAGCCACGAGGTCCCGGACGCGCTGCAACACCGCCAACATCGCCGTTATCATCGCCGGCCACCGAAGCTCACCGCGGTCGATTCGCGACGTCTGGCGCGTCCCCGAGCCCACTGAGCCACCCTGCTGCCTCCCTGTGAGCTTGCCGTCGTTTCCCCTCACCTCTCTCTCTCGCGCGCGCCCTGTAGCCGCCGCCCCACGAGCACCCGAAGCTGCCGTCCGCCATGGCCGGTGAGCTCCGTGCTCCCGAGCTCCTCCACCTGCGCTCGTTGCCTCCGAGTGCTCCTGATGACCCCAGTAAACCGTAGAGCCCCTCAGCTGATCTCGCCGTGCCGTGTAACGCCGAAACCGAGCACGCCCGAGCTCCGGCCGCCGCTGCCGAGTTCGAGGCCATCGTCTCCGGCCGCCCTAGCTGCTGCTGCTTGCTGAAACGGGCGCGGGTGAGCTCCAGCTCCCCGTAGCCGCTCTCCTCCGTCCATTTGGACGCCAGAGGAGCGAGCCCGTGCCCTCCGCCGCGCCTGTTGCCACCGGTGACGAACCGCCGGCGGGTTAGGCCCTGTTGACCAGGGGTTTGACCTCCCCTGGGTCGATGACAGGTGGGGCCAGCCCCCTGTTAATTTGTTTAGTTTATTTTAATTTATTTAGCCATTGTTTCACTGCCGTGTGGGCCACCCCTGACATTTTAGTTAGTATTAGTTTAACACTAATTAACCTAGGTTAGTTAGCTGATTAGTCGCTGACTGGTGGGCCCTGGCCCCACAAACAGTTTAGTTAGAATTAACTTAAGGCTAATTAACTTGGTTAATTAGTTGTGTCACTGACCAGTGGACCCCACTGGTCAGGTTTGACCCGGACCAGCCCCTGTTGACCTGCTGACGTCATGATGATGTCAGGCTGACGCAGTAATGTTTTTTGGAGTTTTAAATAAATCAGAAATGATTTATTTATTTCAGAAAATATCCAAAACTTCGAAAAATCATATAAAATCAACCGTAACTCCAAATTAAATAATTTATATATGAAAAATTATCAGAAAAATTCAAGGAATCCATCTGTACCATTTTCATGTATGTTTGAACAATGTTTGTCCTCTGTTTTGGACAAAACAAATAAAGGGCATTTAAATAATCATATATGGGGTTGGAAATTGAATCTTGTATTCAAACCAACTTCATTTAATCTGTTGCTAGTTGCATTAGCTCAAAACACATTCATATTGCCATGTCATGAGCATGCATCATATTGTGCATTGCATTGATTGTATTTCTTTTTTGTTGCCGGTATCTGTTCCCCCTCGGTAGACGTTGTACCGACGATGTGATCGTTGACACTGATGAAGACTCAATGTTATCTTCAGAAGTGCCAGGCAAGCAAAACCCCCTTGTTCATTTCCGATAAAATCCCACTCTCTCGCTCCCGCTCTCTTTTACTGTATTAGGACAACAACGATTCATCTGTTACTTGTTGCGGTAGCTGAACCCCTTTATCCTTTGCATGACCTGTCATTGCCACAGTAAATAGATGAAACCAACTAGCATGAGTAGGAGTTGTTTGAGCCCTGATGTGCCTACTCATTCATGCTTGTTTGTCATGCCTGCTACTGCTTAGAGTTGAGTCAGGTCTGATTCATCGGGGATGAATCAGAGGTGTGTGAACATGTCCTACGATGTGTGAGCTAAGCGTGTGAACACAATTTGGTAAAGGTAGCGGTGAGAGGCCATGTAGGAGTACATGGTGGGTTGTCTCATTGCAGCCGTCCTCAGGAACTGAGTTCTGTGTTTGTGATCCATGAACAGCTACTACCACACATTGGAATGCTTAAGTGCCCCTCTCGGCTTCTTAATCACCCTTGTTCTCTGTCCAGGAGTTGCAACTAGTTTCTGGTGTTTGTAGGTAGTGTTAGTAGTCTACCAAGTGGCACCCGGTACAGGTGGGCTTGGGACAGACTAGGCACAGTGGCCCGGTGTACCAAGTGGCACCCGGATGGTGGGCTTGGGAACCCTGCTCACATCGTTTGGGGCCGTGAGTGACACCCCGGCCAGATCTCCTTGCGGATGGAACCCGAATAGGCGATAAACCTGGACGAGAGACTTGAGTGTTTAGGTAGGCCGTGGCCGACTCCCTCGCCCGGCTTCCGCTTGAAGGTTGCCGAGGTACATGACGTGTACAGGGCGGTAAGTGGCGAGAGCGTGTGTGAAGAAGTACACCCCTGCAGGGTTAACATCATCTATTCGAATAGCCGGATTCCTCGGATATGGAAACTTGGACCCCTTGTACAATTCATAGACAAGTGAAAGTGGATACTCTAAAATACGCAAGATAAGCGTGAGTGCTATGGATGGCGTTCTCGTAGGGAGACGGGAGCGGATCCATAGTGGTGTATTGATATGGTGAATATGTGGACTCGTGTGCACCACCTCAAAAGAGTTACTTGCAGTCGTAGTTCAGGTTAGCCACCGAGTCAAAGCTAGCTTGCTGCAGTTAAACTCCACCATCCCTTTGTTGATAATGGTGCATATGTAGTTAGTTCTGATGTAAGTCTTGCTGGGTACATTTGTACTCACGTTTGCCTATTTTATGTTTTTGCAGAGAGACTTCGGTCTCGCTAGTAGTTCCGCGTGGACTTCGACGTTTAGCTTGTTACCTCAGCTACGATCTTGTGCCCTCGGCAGGATCTGGTAGATAGTCAGGCTTCTCAGCCTTTTTCATTTATAGATGTCTGTACCTAGACATGATAGCTTCCGCTTGTGCTTTGCCTTGTATGCTCTGAATGTTGGGTCATGAGACCCATGTTTGTAATATCTCGCTCCTCGGAGCCTATTGAATAAATACTGGTGTCGTAGAGTCATGTTGTGATGCCTTGTTGTATTTGCACATATCGAGCATACTGTGTGTATGATTGAAATGCTTGGTATGTGTGGGATCTGACTACCTAGTTGTTTATCTTTAGTAGCCTCTCTTACCGGGAAATGTCTCCTAGTGTTTCCACCGAGCCATGGTAGCTTGCTACTTCTCCGGAACACTTAGGCTGGCCGGCATGTGTCCTTCTTCGTTCCTGTGTCTGTCCCTTCGGGGAAATGTCACGCGATGAATACTGGAGTCCTGTTAGCCCGCTACAGCCCGGTTCACCGGAGTCCTGCTAGCCCAGTGCTACAGCCTGGATTCACCCGCTGATGACCGACACGTTCGATGTTGGGTCATGGATGCCTGTCCCTGTAAGTCTGTGCCACTTTGGGTTTACGACTAGCCATGTCAGCCCGGGCTCCTTATCATATGGATGCTAGCGACACTATCATATACGTGTGCCAAAAGACGCAAACGGTCCCGGGCAAAGGTAAGGCGACACCCGTGGGAATACCGTGCGTGAGGCCGCAAAGTGATATGAGGTGTTACATGCTAGATCGATGTGGCATTGAGTCGGGGTCCTGACAATAGGATACCCTAAGAAAACCATTGGGTACACCTTCTACTTAAGATCCGAGGGAAAGGTCTTTGTTGCCAAGAACGGATCCTTTCTGGAAAAGGAGTTTCTCTCGAAAGGAGTAAGTGGGAGGAAAGTAGAACTCGATGAAGTACTACCTCTTGAACCGGAAAGTAGTGCAGCTCAGGAAAATGTTCCTGTGGTGCCTACACCGACTGGAGAGGAAATTAATGATGATGATCAAGGTACTTCGGATCAAGTTACTACTGAACTTCGTAGGTCCACAAGGACACGTTCCACACCAGAGTGGTATGGCAACCCTGTCCTGGAAATCATGTTGTTAGACAACGGTGAACCTTCGACCTATGGAGAAGCGATGGCGGGCCCATATTCCAACAAATGGCTAGAAGCCATGCAATCCGAGATAGAATCCATGTATGAAAACAAAGTATGGAGTTTGACTGACTTGCCCGATGATCGGCGAGCGATAGAAAACAAATGGATCTTTAAGAAGAAGACGGACGCGGATGGTAATGTCACCATCTATAAAGCTCGACTTGTCGCTAAGGGTTATCAGCAAGTTCAAGGGATTGACTACGATGAGACTTTCTCTCCCGTAGCGAAGCTTAAGTCCGTACGAATCATGTTAGCAATTGCCGCATACTATGATTATGAGATATGGCAGATGGACGTCAAAACGGCATTCCTTAACGGTTATCTTAAGGAAGAGCTGTATATGATGCAGCCGGAAGGTTTTGTCGATCCTAAGAATGCTAACAAAGTATGCAAGCTCCAGCGATCCATTTATGGGCTGGTACAAGCATCTCGGAGTTGGAACATTCGCTTTGATGAGATGATCAAAGCGTTTGGGTTTATGCAGACTTATGGAGAAGCCTGCGTTTACAAGAAAGTGAGTGGGAGCTCTGTAGCATTTCTCATATTATATGTAGATGACATACTTTTGATGGGAAATGATATAGAATTCTTGGACAACATTAAGGCCTACTTGAATAAGTGTTTTTCGATGAAGGACCTTGGAGAAGCTGCTTACATATTAGGCATCAAGATCTATAGGGATAGATCGAGACGCCTCATAGTTCTTTCACAAAGCACATACCTTGATAAGATTTTGAAGAAGTTCAAAATGGATCAGTCCAAGAAAGGGTTCTTGCCTGTACTGCAAGGTGTGAGATTGAGCTCAGCTCAATGCCCGACCACGGCAAAAGATAAAGAAGAGATGAGTGTCATCCCCTATGCCTTAGCCATAGGATCTATTATGTATGCCATGCTGTGTACCAGACCTGATGTAAACCTTGCCGTAAGTTTGGTAGGAAGGTACCAAAGTAATCCTGGCAAGGAACACTAGACAGCGGTCAAGAATATCCTAAAGTACCTGAAAAGGACAAAGGACATGTTTCTCGTTTATGGAGGTGACGAAGAGCTCGTCGTAAAGGGTTACATCGATGCTAGCTTCGACACAGATCTGGATGACTCTAAGTCACAAACCGGATACGTGTGTATGTTGAATGGTGGAGCAGTAAGCTGGTGCAGCTGCAAGCAGAGCATCGTGGCGGGATCTACATGTGAAGCGGAGTACATGGCAGCCTCGGAGGCAGCGCATGAAGCAATTTGGGTGAAGGAGTTCATCACCGACCTAGGAGTCATACCCAATGCGTCGGGGCCGATCAAACTCTTCTATGACAACACTGGAGCTATTGCCCTTGCCAAGGAGCCCAGGTTTCACAAGAAGACCAGGCACATCAAGCGTCGTTTCAACTCCATCCGTGAAAATGTTCAAGATGGAGATATAGATATTTGCAAAGTACATATGGATCTGAATGTCGCAGATCCGTTGACTAAACCTCTTTCGCGAGCAAAACATGATCAACGCCAGAACTCTATGGGTGTTCGATTCATCACAATGTAACTAGATTATTGACTCTAGTGCAAGTGGGAGACTGTTGGAAATATGCCCTAGAGGCAATAATAAAAGGATTATTATTATATTTCCTTGTTCATGATAATTGTCTTTTATTCATGCTATAATTGTATTATCCGGAAATCGTAATACACGTGTGAATACATAGACCACAATACGTCCCTAGTAAGCCTCTAGTTGACTAGCTCGTTCATCAACAGATAGTCATGGTTTCCTGACTATGGACATTTGGATGTCGTTGATAACGGGGTCACATCATTAGGAGAATGATGTGATGGACAAGACCCAATCCTAAGCATAGCACAAGATCGTGTAGTTTGTTTTGCTGGAGCTTTTCCAATGTCAAGTATCTCTTCCTTAGACCATGAGATCGTGTAACTCCCGGATAGCGTAGGAGTGCTTTGCGTGTACCAAACGTCACAACGTAACTAGGTGACTATAAAGGTGCACTACAGGTATCTCCGAAAGTGTCTGTTGGGTTGACACGGATCGAGACTGGGATTTTTCACTCTGTATTACGGAGAGGTATCACTAGGCCCACTCGGTAGTGCATCATCATAATGAGCTCAAAGTGACCAAGTGTTTGGTCACGGGATCATGCATTACGGTACGAGTAAAGTGACTTGCCGGCAACGAGATTGAACGAGGTATTGGGATACCGATGATCGAATCTCGGGCAAGTAACATACCGTCTGACAAAGGGAATAGTATACGGGGTTGCTTGAATCCTCGACATCGTGGTTCATCCGATGAGATCATTGAGGAGTATGTGGGAGACAACATGGGTATCCAGATCCCGCTGTTGGTAATTGACCGGAGAGCCGTCTCGGTCATGTCTGCATATCTCCCGAACCCGTAGGGTCTACACACTTAAGGTTCGGTGACGCTAGGTTCGGTGACGCTAGGGTTGTTTCGGAGTCCCGGATGAGATCCTGGACGTCACGAGGAGTTCCGGAATGGTCCGGAGGTAAAGAATTTTATATAGGAAGTGCTGTTTCGGCCATCGGGAAAGTTTCGGGGTCACCCGGTATTGTACCGGGACCACCGAAAGGGTCCCGGGG
Organism: Triticum aestivum; assembly: GCF_018294505.1. Classification (NCBI taxonomy): domain Eukaryota; kingdom Viridiplantae; phylum Streptophyta; class Magnoliopsida; order Poales; family Poaceae; genus Triticum; species Triticum aestivum. The sequence continues at coordinate 609,435,345 of NC_057810.1, read as the reverse complement.
GTCCATCGGGTGGGGCCACCTATCCCGGAGGGCCCCGTGGGCTGAAGTGGGAGGGTAACCAGCCCCTAGTGGGCTGGTGCGCCCCCCTTGGCCCCCCCTGCGCCTAGGGGTGGAAACCCTAGGTGGGGGGGGGGGGGCGCACCACTTGCCTTGGGGGGCACTCCACCCCCCCTGGCCGCCGCCCCCTTGGGAGATTGCATCTCCCAGGGCCGGTGCCCCCCCTTGGGGGCCTATATAAAGGAGGGCAAGGGGGAGGGCAGCCACACCCTTGTGTCTTGGCGCCTCCCTCCCCTGCTACACCTCGTCCTCCTCCCGCAGCAGCTTGGCGAAGCCCTGCCGGAGTTCTGCTGCATCCACCACCACGCCGTTGTGCTACTGGATCATCATCAACCTCTCCTTCCCCCTTGCTAGATCAAGAAGGAGGAGACGTCATCCGCTCCGTACGTGTGTTGAACGCGGAGGTGTTGTCCGTTCGGCACTTGGTCATCGGTGATTTGAATCACGGCGAGTACGACTCCATCATCACCGTTCTCTTGAACGCTTCCGCACGCGATCTACAAGTGGTATGTAGATGCAATCTCTCTCCCATGACTCATTGCTTAGATGAACTCATAGATGGATCTTGGTGAAACCGTAGGAATTTTTTTAATTTTCTGCAACGTTCCCCAACAAGGGGCTGGCGGTTTTCATGGCCCGGGTGGCTGCTCAGATTCCGGCTTTCAGGGACGTCAAGGAGGCTATAATCAACAACAGTCTGGTCAAGGAGAGCAGCAGCAGCAGCAGCAGTCAGGTTATCAAAGCAACCCAAAGCAGTTGAATGGTGGGCAGTACCACGTGTTTACCACTAGCTTATGCAAACGTGAACAGAAGGTTCATAAGAGGGCCGTGAATTCTGTCGAGCCGGCAGTGCCCCGTTACTTGTGGTGGTCAGAACAACCCATTGTGTGGAGAAGAGAAGATCACCCTCCACGGGTCGATAATCCGGGTCAGTTGGCCTTGGTGGTAGCACCTCAGGTTGGTGGATATAAATTCAGTAAGGTGCTCATGGACGGGGGTAGTAGCATCAATATCCTCTATTACGAGACCTTTCGACGCATGGGGTTAACTGATAAAAATCTAAGGACGTCCAACACTGTTTTCCATGGAGTGGTCCCTGGTAAGTCGGCTTACCCAGTTGGCAAGATTGAGCTGGAGGTGGCCTCCAGAGACGAATATGACTCCAGAGCTGAGAAGTTGACATTTGAGGTGGTCAAAATCAGGAGCCCATATCATGCTCTATTCGGGCGGCCGGCTTATGCTAAATTCATGGCCTGGCCGTGTTATGTCTATTTGCAGCTCAAGATGCCGGGTCACAAGGGTACCATCACTGTGCATGGAAGTCAGAAGGTGGCGTTGGAATGTGAAGAAGGCGACGCGGCTTATGCTGAGTCGGCTTGTGTGGCGGAAGAACTCAAATTTTATCAAGATAATGTTGACCCGGCGGATATGACATCCCTGAAGAAGCCAACTACAGAGCACGACCCGGCGTTGAAGTTTAAATCGGCGGCTGAGACAAAGCTTGTTGACTTTACCCCGGGTGACCCTTCTAAGCAGTTCAGCATCAGCAGCAATTTGGATCCCAAATAGGAAAGCGCGCTCATCGAGTTCATCCGTGAGAACCGGGACATCTTTGCATGGAAACCTTCTGACATGCCAGGTGTACCGAGGGAACTCGCTGAGCACACTCTCAATATTGATTCGAAATATAAGCCGGTCAGGCAGTTTCTTCGGCGTTTTAACGAGGAGAGACGGAAAGCTATTGGAGAGGAGGTCGCCCGGCTCTTGGCGGCTAGGTTTATTATTGAAGTTTTTCACCCGGAGTGGTTGGCTAACCCGGTGCTTGTCCTCAAGAAGAACGGCACCTGGCGGATGTGTGTGGACTACACGGACTTAAATAAGGCTTGTCCGGCTGATCCCTTTGCTCTCTCCCGTATTGATCAAATCATTGATGCTACGGCGGGATGTGAACGTTTGAGTTTTTTGGATGCTTACTCTGGTTATCATCAGATCAAAATGGCAGTTAAGGACCAGGAGAAGACGGCTTTCATCACTCCGTTTGGAGCCTTCTGTTATGTATCTATGCCATTTGGACTCAAAAGTGCCTAGGCGAATTATTAGCGGTGTGTGCAGAACTATTTACACGATCAAATTGGGCGTAATGTTCATGCTTATGTGGATGACATTGTGGTGAAGTCCATAGAAAAGGAAACCTTGATATCTGACTTGAAAGAGACCTTTGATAATCTCCAGGTTTACAAGATGATGCTTAACCCGGCCAAGTGTGTGTTTGGTGTACCTGCAGGCAAGCTCTTAGGTTTTCTGGTGTCAAACAGAGGCATCGAAGCTAACCCGGAGAAGATTAAGGCGATTACCTCTCTGGCTAAGCCAGCGTGCATCAATGATGTTCAGCGATTGGCGGGTCGTGTTGCCGCTTTAAGCCGGTTCATAAGCTAGTTAGGTGAGAAGGCCCTTCCATTGTATCAGATGATGAAGAAAACTGACACTTTTTTCTGGAGTGAGGCCGCTGATGCTGCCTTTGAAGACTTGAAGAGATAGTTGTCTGAACCGCCAGTTCTTGCGGCTCCCATTGATAAAGAGCCGTTGCTGCTATACGTGGCTGCCAATTCACAAGCCGTCAGCGTTGCCATCATGGTGGAGCGTAACGAAACTAGCAAGGAGCATCCGGTTCAACGACCAGTTTATTACATCAGTGAGGTGCTCATTGAGTCTAAACAAAGATATCCACATTGGCAGAAACTCGTTTACGGGGTGTTTATGGACAACCGGAAATTGAAGCAATACTTTCAAAGTCATCCTATAATTGTGGTAAGTTCTGCCCCTTTGGGAGATATCATTCAGAATAGGGAGGCCACAGGACGAGTCACCAAGTGGGCCATCGAGCTTGGGCCTCATGATTTGAAGTATGTGCCACGTACTGCTATTAAGTCACAGGCCTTGGTGGACTTTATCAATGATTGGACAGAGTTACAGGCCCCTGAGGAGAAACCAGATAACACGTATTGGACGATTTACTTTGACGGGTCCAGGCAGCTAGAAGGCTCGGGGGCTGGAGTGGTGTTAACTTCCCCTCGAGGTGACAAGTTTTGTTATGTACTCTGGCTTATGTTTCCATGTACTAAAAATGCAGTTGAGTACGAGGCCTTACTCCATGGTCTCCGAATGGCTAAGGAGATGAACTTAAGCCGGGTAAGATGTTTGGGTGACTCAGATCTCGTGGCTCAACAGGTGTCAGGCAAGTGGGATTCCAAGGATCCCCTTATGGCGGCTTATCGTCGCGAAGTAGATGCTGTGGCTGGTCACTTCAAGGGTTATCAAGTGGAGCACATTGATAAAAGGAAGAATGAGGCGGCTGATGCTTTAAGCCGGTGGGGTCCCAATGTAAGCCGGTGCCGCCTAACACCTTTCTCGATATTTTACATAACCCTTCTGTTAAGGTGCCTACCGAGGAAGAGCTAGCGGTGCCAGACCGTTAGGCACAGCTGGTGGCGGCTCTTCACGTTATCCCGGATTGGACAGTGCCTTATTTGGCTTATATGACCCGGGGTGAGTTACCTGAGGATGAGACCTTGGCGAGACAAATCGTCAGGAGCTCCAAATCTATGACGATTGTTAACGGTGAGTTACACCACCTAAGTGTCACTGGGGCGTTTCAATGTTGTGTGTCCCCTACAGAAGGCTAAGAAATACTTCGTGAGATCCATGAAGGGGATTGTGGCCATCATGCCGGGTCAAAATCTCTTGTATCCAAAGATTTTTGTCATGGTTTCTATTGGCTGACGGCTCATGCTGATGCAGAGGATCTGGTCAGCAAATGTGACGGTTGTCAAAAGTTCTCACGATGAGCTCATGTGCCGGCTCAAGAATTGAGGATGATCCCAATCACTTGGCTGTTTGCAGTCTGGGGGCTTGACATGGTTGGGCCTTGCAAGAGGTCTAAGTATAAAAAGACACATCTCCTGGTGGCAGTGGATAAGTTTACAAAGTGGGTTGAGGCAGAGCCGGTCAGTAAGTTTGATGCAGCCATGGCGGTTCAATTCATGAAAAAGGTGATCTTTCGTTTTGGTTTCCCACATAGCATCATAACTGATAATGGCACTAATCTCTCCAAGGGTGCCATGGAAGAGTTCTGTCAAAGAGAACATATCTGGCTTGATGTTTCGGCTATTGCTCATCCTCAATCCAATGGTCAAGCAGAAAGAGCTAATCAAGAGATCCTGGAAGGTATCAAGCCCCGGCTCTTAGTCCCCTTACAGCGGACTCCGGGTTGTTGGGTGGAGGAGTTACCTTCTGTGTTATGGAGCATCAACACTACGCCTAATAGGTCTACAGGCTACACGCCTTTCTTTATGGTGTATGGAGCAGAGGCGGTCCTGCCAAGTGACATCCGGCACGATTCACCCCGTGTGGCGGCTTATGTTGAGGCTGACAACGAAGAAGCTCGTCAAAACGCACTTAACTTATTAGATGAGGAGCGAGACTTGGCAATAGCCCGCTCGGTGATTTATCAACAAGACCTGCGCCGCTATCACAGCTGCCGGGTTAGGAGCAGAACCTTTCAGGAAGGCGACTTGGTGCTCCGGCTCATCCAGGATCAGTCTAACATGCACAAGCTATCCGCGCCTTGGGAAGGGCCCTTTGTGGTCAGCAAGAATCTGCACAACGGGTCATATTACCTCATCGATGTTCGAGAGCATAAAGACCCACGTAAGTTGGAGGAGGAGACCCGCCGGCCGCGGAATGTTGCTCATCTCCGGCCTTATTATACTTAAGCCATCGGCTTTCAGGATGTATATATTTTTTGCCAATGTATATATTAAATAAAGAAATAAAGCAGGACCTCTGTCCTTTTTTACCCTCAAAAATCTATGTGTCTTCTTTATCAGGTAGTGGAGACAATCAACAAGGAGCGGATCACATCTGATTCCAGCTTTCCCTTTGGATTGGCTTATGATCATATCTGAATCTAGCCATGGTCACTTGGGGGCTTCCTGTTCAAACATAGGTCGTATTCAAACCAAAGGGAACATAGCTGTCGATACCCACTTGATCGGCATACTGCCAAACCCACTTGGGGGCTTCTTGATCATATTTGAATCACAGCTTAACCCCTTTGGGTCTGACATGGATCGTGTTCGAATCAGCGTCATTAAACAACTCTTATGTTCACTTGGGGGCTTCCTGTTCAAACATAGGTCATATTCAAACCAAAGAGAACATAGCTGTCGATACCCACTTGATCGGCATCGCCAAAGCCACTGGGGGCTATATGATCGTATCCGAATCTTAGCTTAACCCCTTTGGGACGGTTCTCTGATCGTATTCGAATCAGGAGCCTGTGAACATTGCTTATAAATATAATTACTTTAACTATCTTGAAACCTTCTTGAGGAGATGGTTCTTGATTCTTCTGGTTTAATATTGATTACCCCAGGTTCTAAAGTGCCAGGTAAAGCATCATATGAGCCGGGAAGGTTATCAAAGGGTTTGCAGGTATGTTGTTGTGATTATATTTAATAAACAATCATAAACTGGCCTGTATATGATGTCTTTGTGTCATGTTCCGGGTTATCAATACTCTACAACCCCCTGGCGCAGTAAACCGCCCAGAATTTTTTTCTTGTTTTATGTGCAGGATAAGGTAAAGCAAGTTAAACATCAAGAAAGTACACGGTTAACGTAAGCCAGAAAAATGTAGCGATGGCAGCTTACAAAATTAATAAGCACCATAAACATGCGCCAGGGCATGACAAACATTAAGAAGTTTTTCTATCCTATTACAGGACTCCCCGAGTCTGAATAAGTGAACCATTGTTTTGGCAAAGTTATAAAACGCCTGGCGGCTCATTCCTTCGGTGGGCTTGAAGAGTCTGGGTTATCCTTCTCCGCCTCTCCGTCGGTTGCTTTGTCCTGGAAGGTGGACGAGGCCCAGTCAATGCCGCTCAAGGCTTCAAATTCAGCCTCATCATCTATTAAACCGGCCGGGTCCACTTCAGGGGCAAAGGTATGCTTACGTGTTGGAGGGATCAGGCTGACTTGGTCATATGGAATGTTTGGAATTCTCCGGTTCTCGCTATCATAGCCCGGCGAATACTTAGTAAGATCAGTATCATTCCCAATGAGAGTCTCCAAGGGACGTACGACTTTGACACAGGCGGTGAAGTCTTGATCATCAAATGCAGTGCCGTGCTCCTTCAGGCTTGGATATCCAAGAGAGAGATCAGCCAAGTCAAGTTCTAACACCCATGCCTTTGCCCGGCTTAAGGCGGCCACGGCTCCGGCTCTTGAAGATGCCCGCCTTAAATCCTGAATTCGTTGAGATAGCACCGCGAGATGCTTCAGCACATCTTGTAGGAGGTGGGGAGTGGTATTTGATAACGCCACAACGGCCAAGGCACGTTGTGACCCGGAATACAACTGCTCCACTAAGGTGTAAACCACCTTAAGCTTGATCAGCATGTTTTGCTTGAGGTTGGTATTCCTGGGGCCTGTATGTTCACAAGCATAACAATAAGCCGGAGATAACTATTGCAATAATCATTGGAAAGTTACAATGTTTGAGGTTTTCAGAGTAACTTACCGAAGATGCCTGAGACCATTTGGGATATCTGTCGTTTTAAATCGGACAGTTCGGTTCTTGCCTCTGCAAGAGATGCTTCTGCCGCCTCGGCCCGCGTCACCAATGAAGCCCTCTCATCAGCCCAAATTTTCTTTTCTGACTCAAAATTTTGCCTCAACTTCTCTTGTTCAGAGATGCTGAATTCAAACTTGGAGTTGGCTTTCTGAGTTTCAAGCTCTTGAGTTTTCAGCTGGCTCTTCAGGTCAGCAAGCTCCGACTCAAATTGACTTATGGTGGCCTGTATTGACATCAGGTTATGGTAAGAATCATGGTAAGGTAACATTCAAGTCCCAAACACTTTACAAGTAAAGATACTTGGCACTTGGGGGCTAATGTATGCTTAAAGATTTTTTACTTACCCTGTCGGGTCATACATATCAAGTCTCAAGTACTTTACAAGTAAAGATACTTGACACTTGGGGGCTAATGTGTATTGCAAATTTAAATTATCATGTTACAACCAGGGTTAAATATATTTTCTTTAAACTGGACAAACTAACAGTAAATAGATTTCTAAGTCTACAGCATATTCATTCATAAGCAATAGACTTGGGGCTGGTACAGTAAGTAAGATTCAGGGAAATAGCATAAAGTTATACCTCAGATTTGTGCTGTTTTCACCATGTCAATTTCCAAGTCACGACTACTATGCACTTGGTTCAGATAGCCCAAGACTATATCACCAATGCTTAAGTGAGTATAGTCAGTGATGTCCTGTTTGGCTTTTCAACGTTGGGCAAATTCTTCCTTGGCAGTGCATTGAGCAAGAATAGTAGGCCGACCCAGTTCAACAAATTGACTCTTCAGATATTCAACTTCCGGGTCAGTCGTCTTGGCCGGGCTAGGAGCTTCCGTGTTATCAGAGTTATGGATAACATCTTTAGCAGGCGGGTCAGAAGTTGGCACCGGAATATCAGAAGCCGGTTCAGGCGGCGGTTGATGGGTGGAGCTGTCAGGAGCGGACAAGTCAAGCACCGGCTCAGTGACAACCGGGTCTTGGGACGACTTATTTTTCTTTGCCCTCTTGCTGGGCTTCACTTGCAGACTGTCAATAAAGGTAGAAGGATGAGTATTAAAGTATAAGTATGGTAAAACCAAACTAAGAAAGGTTACATTACCCGGGAGCCGTCTTGAAAGCCGGCACGTTTGATTGCATAGACTCGTCAGAGGAAGGAGAGGTATCCTGATAATTGGAGTCAGATGAATTGAGAGGTTGGCGAATCAAACCCGCCAAAGGTAAAACAGAACGTGAATCAGAGATAACCTCGGTCCGATGCTTCCTGGTTACATCGGGTAAGCCGGAGGAGAGTTCAGCGTCTTGATTGGCCCGAGTCTGCCTCCGGTTCTCAAGCTGTTGTTGCTTCAAAAGAAATTGAGGATCTTGGTAAGCTAGAGGATGTGAAAATCTTACTTTCCGGGTCACCCTTCAGATTTTTTTCTTTGGAAAAGGCTCTGAGTCGGAGGAGATTATAGTTACCTCTTCGTCAATTGCTTGACTGTTCCCTATATCCTCCTGAAAGGATAGAATATCAGTAAAATAACGACAAAGGAGTTAAGAAAATCAAAGAATTACCTCTTCATCATCCGAAGAAGAGTCATCCAATTTAAACATATTGGAGGCGCTGGGTTTCTTCTTCTTTGAGGTGCCCGTCTTGGCGGCCTTCCTTTCAGTTTTCTTGGCTGCCCTGGCTTGTTTGGCAGCCTCGTGGTCATATTTGACCTTCCAGAAATTATCACCGGCCTGTGGAAAAAGATAAGGAATCATAAGTGCAAAGAAGGTATAACATGTTAAAGAGTATTTATTAAGATTGGTAACTCACTGTAGGGGCTGAGTTCTTCTTGCAGAAGGGAAGTAAGCCGAAGGCATTGCTAGTTACAGTGCCCTCCTTCAGCAGCAACTGGGTTGTAGCATCTACCACGTCATCTGGTAAGTCGTCAGGGCTATGACGCATTGGGCCATCTTTCTCGCCTGTGTAAGTACACATTAAGCCGGAGCGGCGGCTTAACGGTAGTATTCGCCAGGTGACCCAGACCCGGACCAAATCGATGCCGCTTAACCCATTTCCTAAAAGAGCTTTGATCTTCTTGATGGTGGGGTTGAGAGGTAGGCACTCAACAGCAGTCAACTTGTCCACCAGCTGATGGTTGGATTCAAGGCACAGGGCGCGGAAGCCGGGCAGCGGCCTTTCATCAGCCGGTGAGGTGTCTTGACAGTAGAACCACGTTTGGTTCCAATCTTTTGGGTGACTCGGCAGCTCAGCATAAGGAAAAAGACAATCTCTCCGCCGCTGGATTGAGATGCCGCCAAGTTCAAGACTAGGCCCGTTGGCACATTCATTCTGCCGGTTCAAGTAAAAAAGTTCTCTGAACAAAAGCAGACTTGGCTCCTCTCCCAGGTACACCTCGCAGAAGACGTGGAAATTGCAAAGATTTGACACGGAATTGGGTCCAATGTCTTGAGGTCTAAGATCAAAGAAATTCAAAACTTCCCTGAAGAATTTTGAGCCGGGAGGGGAAAATCCCCGGTTCATGTGATCCATGAAAACTATCACCTCCCCATCTTTGGGTTGAGGCCTCTCTTCACACGGGTCAGGGGCACGATAAGACATGACCTCCCTTTTTGGCAGGTGGCCAGACTTCACGAACTCAGCAAGTTTACTCTTAGTAACTGTGGAGGGGACCCAATTGCAAGTCACAGGAGCTTTGGCCGCCTTAGGTACCATGACAACAGTTGGCTACGACAAAATAAGAAGTTCCGGTTCAATTTTAACCCGGGAGAAATATCTAAATTATTTAAGGCGGCGACTTAAGAAGGGGCCTAATGATATAAGGGTGATTGTGCAACAATATTTAAGCCGCTACAAGTATCAAGAGCAGTTCGAAATTCTTAAGGTCATGAGAAGAAAGCAAGGCTTACAGCTCAGTATCACTTATTTAAACCGGCTACATGGACAATTGTGTTTATGGGTATTCGACAGAAGTAATTTTCCGGGTGATACAAACAGGTTTCATAATCTACCACTGTTATTTTGGATCAAACATCTGTTCTGAAAAGGAAATTTTCTAGACCTAAGAATGGAGCGGATAAAGCTCAAGGGCTCGAATGGGGCCTCTATGCGACAGAAAGGGGTTCATTTGCATTTCAAAGTAGGCGCAAAACATCTATCGCATCAGTTTTATCATCTTCAAGATCAAGAAGAGCGAGGATAATGAAATCTATGAAAGAAAGCTACTGGACAGCGAAGAACTCGAAGAACTCGAAGGCCTTAATGTAGATCTAAGTAGCAGGAAAGGGGAGACTTACCGATGCAAGGTTGCCGCGGAAGGGTGTCGCGTTTTTCTGGTCTGACCAGGTTGATGCAGCGGCCTGAGTTGGTGAAGACAAGGAGACCTGCGGCGGCGGCGGAGCTCGAGTGGCAGAGAGGAGGCAAGAGGAAGAAGACGACTGGAAGGAGGAGAATGGGAGACCTAGGTCGCGCCTATTTATAAGGAGAGGATAACTGAGACGGTGCGGGAAACGAGGAGATAAGAATTATTATCCAGCGGCCCCGACGCCTCGATTTTTGGAACAGTCAATAAAAGCAGATGTAACGCCCCGGATCCGATGCGCCAGGTGTCTGACAGTTGCTTGCTGTCATTGCCATGTCATTTGCTTGCGTGTTACATTTTATCATGTCATCATGTGCATTTCATTTTGCGTACGTGTTCGTCTCATGCATCCGAGCCTTTTCCCCGTTGTCCGTTTCGTGATCCGGCACTCCTATGCCCTCTGGCGTTCCCCTTTTGTCTCTCATTGTGAGTGGGTATTAAACGTTCTCGGAATGGACCGAGGCTTGTCAAGTGGCCTTGGTATACCACCGGTAGACCGCCTGTCAAGTTTCATGCCATTTGAAGGTCGTTTGGTACTCCAACGGTTAACCGAGTAACCGTAAAACCTCTTTTTCTTTGCAGCCCAACACCCTTTCTAAAGTGGCCCAAAACCCATCTAACTCCCCTCCATGCTCTCGGTCGTTCGATCACGATCGTGTGGGCGAAAACCGCTCCTCATTTGGACTCTCCTAGCTCCCTCTACCTATAAAACTAGCCCCTTCCCCGAAATTCCCGGATGAATTCGCAGATGAACCCTAACCCTCTCCCTCCTCGCGCGCCGGACACGTCCGCGCCGCCGCCGGACATGTCCGCCGCCCTCAGCCACGTCGCCCTAGCCAATCGCGGCTCGCCACGTCATCGCCTCCATCGTCCCGTCCAACCCCGAGCCGCCACGTCGCTCTCGCCGCCGTCTCCACCGCGCGGGCCCGCGAGCCTAGATCCCGAGGCCGCCTCTGAGCACCGCGCTGCCGTCCTCGCAACCGGTCACCGCCTCCCCGCCGGCAACCAGTGCTGCACCGCCGGCGACCTCCCAGGTCGAGCCGCCCCTCGCCGCCTCTCTCCCTCTCTCTCCTCGTCCCGCCTTAGCTCTCTCTCCCTTGCAGGTCGCGCGCCTCCCTGGCCCCTTTGCCGTGCTCCGCCGCCGCCGGCAGGATCCGCTGCTGGCAGGCCGGATCCGCTCGCCCCCGCTGCCCCGGAGTTCCCTCGCTTCGTCGCCGGCCTCCGTCGCCATCGGGCGCCGCCGGCCCTGCGTCCCTGGTCCCCTGTCCCGATCGGGATCGAGGGAGACGACCGCGCCTCAGCGCCCCCCTCCTCCCGTGGGCCTCCCTCTCGGCCCAGCCCAGCAGCGCCCGGCCCAGGCCGGCCTGCCTCCTCCTCTCCTTTGACCGGGCTTAGCCCATGGTGAGCTCCCCTGTAAATCCCGCCCGTGCGTATTTTAAGTATTTGACGCTCATACGTTTTTTTCCTGAAAAAAATGACTAAGTCCCCGTTTCTGTGTAATTTTCATGCCATGTTCGTCATGCCGTATCTCTGCATCCGGAGCTCCGTTTCGTGCGTGTAATATGTCAAATTGTTCGCCTCGACGAGTACATCATTTCATTCCATTGCATCATATTCATTTGAGGTCATCTTGATGCCTGAATCATCGTTGTAAGAGTGCTTCATAATGTTTTCTGCTGTCTGTCATCAGAACGAGCTCTTTTGTCATTTTTGCCATGATTGATGTGTGCATCCTATGAGATTGATGTCTACATGTGTTTTGAACTATGCTATGTCTTCTTTACAGATATGCTTACCATGTGTTTTTGTGATCAATGTGGTGACTAGCACAAGCATGCAAACTAGGCATCGTGATGTTACTGATTTTAGTTCCTGTTCTGCTGTTATTTTCATGCCATGTAAACTTGATGCTACAGAGAGATCCATGCATATTTTGAGATACTTCAGTAAGGATGTTTTGAACATGTGGTTATTGTCTATCCATTCATAGCCTTGGTTGAAATTATGGAGTAGTCTAGCATGTCATTTTCGTGCTCTACTTTTGCTTCAAAATGTTTCCTGGCAGATTGTTTACATGTTATTCAATTTGGCCAAGCTTGCTATAGTTGATCCTTGCATGCTATGGACTTGTTCTTGACTTGGTTGGTTACATAAACATGTCTTATTGATGATGCTATGCTTATCTTGTCATGCAATGACTTGTGGTGAGTGAATCGAGCTTGTTAAGTAGGGTTCATGATGTTGCTGTTTTGCTAGGCTGAATCTGTTATTTCGTGATGCTATATAAACATGTTGCTACTAGTCATTTTATGCATAATATGGAGATGTTCTATAAACATGTTTTGATCTGCATGTCATCCTCTAACCATACATGCCCCTGGTTGCATTTATAGCTTGCTGTAGAGTGTTCATATCTTGCTCCAAAGTTGCTTCATAATGTTGCTGTCAGCCTGTTTACATTAAGTTCACTTGTTACCATGTGTTTTCCTAGTGATCCATGCACTCTATGACCTTGCTATTGCCATGCTTAGCTTCACAAACATGCCTTCTTACTGTTGGTTGCCTTGCCATGCCATGTATTGCTCTGTAGTGAGTGGTACAAGCTCATTTACATGCCTTCATAATTCTGTTCCTGCCATGTTTGAATCGTTAATATAACTTGCTATGTTTACGTGTGTGCCATCATATTTTCTGATCCTTTTTGGCTTATGGTCAGTAAGGGCCTGTTGATCTATCCTTTGAGTAGAATCATGCCATGCCTTTGTTTGCCTTTATAAGTTCCTGTAATATGTTGTTTGATAGCTCTAAACATTGCATCGTGATGTTATTTTCTGCAAAGTCTGGAATTGTTATAACTTGCAATCTTACCATGTGTGTTTGAGCATGTTCTAGTGATTTCTGGAGATAGTTCAGTGTTCATGTTTTGTTATGCTTTACCTGTACATCATGCCCATGCCTTTTGTTATTATGTTGAGATGCTATAGCATGTTGTTTTGATGCTTGCAATATGCCTAGTTGCTGTTTTGGACAGCTTGTCCTTTAAACTTGTATGGAGTGTATGTGTTTGAACCGTTGCTCCATTTTGAGTGTGCTCTATATGAAACTTGCTTAGTTTTGCATGTAGTTTCATATTATTATGTTGCATCCTTGTTTTGAGGTGTTTGCTTGATGTTTGAGTGCATTTTGCATCAATGCCATGTTTAACTTGTTTTGCTCATATCTTCTAGGCCGTAGCTCCGAACTAAATAAACTTTATATGTAACTTGACTAGAATCTTGCGTAGATCATCTTTGTGCATCTTAACTTGATGTTTAACAACTTGAACATAAGGTTTATTCAGATCTGGACCAATTTCGAAATGTGCATATGAGGACTTACCGAAATTGTTATATGTTGTTCCCGGCCTCATTTAAACTTGCCTTGATGTGTTGCTCTTGTTTGCATCATCTCTTGCCATGAGTAGTCTCATCTAGATTTGTAATGCATCATGCTTGTTGTGCATCATGCCTTGTTCATGTGTGGTGTGTTTACTATGTTGTGTGCTTCTTTTCAATAGTTCCTATTTCGTTGCGATTGTGAGGATTCATTCGTCTTCGATTTGTTTGTCTTCGTGGCTTCATCCGTTCGTCTTCTTCATGGAATCGTTCTTCTTCCTTGAGGGATTTCAGGCAAGATGACCGTTACCCTGGATCTCACTACTATCATTGCTATGCTAGTTGTTTCGTTCTATCGCTATGCTGCGCTACCTATCACCTATTTATCAAGCCATCCCATATTGCCATGAACCTCTAACCTTTGACACCTTTGCTATGCAAACCACTGTTTGGCTATGTTACCGCTTTGCTCAGCCCTCTTATAGCGTTGCTAGTTGCAGGTGAAGTTGAAGATTGCTCCATGGTGGACAGGATTTTGGTTGGAATATCACAATATCTCTTATATTATTAATGCATCTATATATTTGGTAAAGGGTGGAAGACTCGGCCTTTTGCCTAGTGTTTTGTTCCACTCTTGCCGCCCTAGTTTCCGTCATACCAGTGTTATGTTCCCGGATTTTGCGTTCCTTACGCGGTCGGGTGATTTATGGGACCCCCTTGACAGTTCGCTTTGAATAAAACCCCTCCAGCAAGGCCCAACCTTGGTTTTACCATTTGCCTCACCACCACCTATCCTTTCCCTTGGGTCGACCAACCCGAGGGTCATCTTTATTTTAGCCCCCCAGGGCCAGTGCTTGTCTAAGTGTTGGTCCGAACCGAGCCGCCTGCGGGGCCCCCTCGGGGCAACTCGAGGTCTGGTTTTACTCGTAGCCTGTCTCATCCGGTGTTGCCCTGAGAATGAGATATGTGCAGCTCCTATCGGGATTGTCGGCGCATCGGGCGGTCTTGCTGGTCTTGTTTTACCATTGTCGAAATGTCTTGTAAACCGGGATTCCGAGTCTGATCGGGTCTTCCTGGGAGAAGGTCTATTCCTTCGTTAATCGCGAGAGCTTGTCATGGGCTAAGTTGGGACACCCCTGCAGGGTATAATCTTTCGAAAGCCGTGCCTGCGGTTATAGGCAGATGTGAATTTGTTAATGTCTGGTTGTAGATAACTTGACACCAGATCCGAATTAAAACGCATCAACCGCGTGTGTAGCCGTGATGGTCTCTTCTCGGCGGAGTCCGGGAAGTGAACACGGTCTTTGGGTTATGTTTGACGTAAGTAGGAGTTCAAGATCACTTCTTGATCATTACTAGTTGACGACCGTTTCGCTTGTTCTCTTCTCGCTCTTATTTGCGTATGTTAGCCACCATATATGCTTAGTCGCTACTGCAGCCTCACCACTTTACCCCTTCCTTTCCCTTTAAGCTATGCTAGTCTTGATACCCATGGTAATGGGATTGCCGAGTCCTCGTGGCTCACAGATTACTACAACAACAGTTGCAGGTACATGTTATGCGATGATCATGACGCGAGAGCGATGCTTGCTTGCGTTGAGTTCTTCTTATGCTTCTTCGACCAGGGGATAGGTTCCAGGTCGGCAGCCTGGGCTAGCAGGGTGGATGTCGTTTGAGTTTCTGTTTGTGATTCATCCGTAGACGGATGATGCTCTGATGTATGATGATGTTGTATTCGTGTGGCATTGTATGCCTCTTGTATGTATCCCCATCTATTATGTAATGTTGATGTAATGATATCCACCTTGCAAAAGCGTTTCAATATGCGGGTCTATCCTTGGTGGGACCTTCGAGTTCCTTTTGGATAGGGTCGCATATTGGGCGTGACAGCAGAGATCCGTTGAAGGATACGGTGGAATAGAAAAGGAATTTAAGAAAGGATGACGTCACGCCGGGTTAACACGGATCCAGAAGATGATGTCATGGCGGGTTAAAGAAAACCCTCTGTATAGTCAAAAGACTGAAGATTTATTCTTTAAAAGTATTTTTAAGATTGACATGAACAGGTTCAAATCAATCTAGGGCCTAATGTTGGGGATATAGCTATTTGTGTAAACCGCCTAGGAGGGGCCGGGTTACACAAAGAGGATTCACCAGAGAGAAGCCTAAGACCAATCATGAAGATGGCGGTTCAATAAAGGGCTTAAGGCCCACAGGCGACTTAAGGCCCGTTGTAGTAAACCGCCGTAATGGCATGACTTGTATCATAAGGTATATTTAACTAGTCACCGAGCCGAACACTGTTTATAAGCCGGTCGGGACTCTGTAGGCCACAGGGCGTCAACCCGTGTATATAAGGGGACGACCTGCTGGCGGCTTAGGGCAAGAAACAACTCATCGAGAACCGGGCATAGCGTGTCTCGCTCCCTGGTCATCGAAACATCAATACCAACCCAACTAGACGTAGGCCTTACCTTCACCATAAGGGGCCGAACTAGTATAAACCCTCTCGTGTCCTTTGTCCCGATTTAACCTCTTCAAGCCTCGTAGTTGCAATGGCTCCACAACTAAGTCCTTTCACGAGGACATCTGACGTGACAATTCCACGACACCGGACAAAGAAAATTACTTGATATCAGGAAATGAATGAAAGTTGCCGATATGGTGCGATAATGATTGATCTTACCTCTGGAGCATTTCACTCATGTCATTCCACTCCTTTTGATCTTTACATCTCGAGTCCAAGACAATTACTAATGCCCCGTCAAGCTTAATGGATAGAAGAATAAAGTGGAACATGCGCACACATAACTCATCATATACACTTAACCTCGAGTAGGCGAAACCGAATATGCACAAGACAGTAACACTCACTTGAAGTTGTAAGGAAAGAGTATTTCCCTTTTGTTTTGATGTCGAAGGAATGCTTTTAGCAAGTTATCCTCGGTATCTCTGACTCTGTTTTGTACCGCCCATTCATGTACGGTATTTGGGCTAATGAACTCAATGTCATAGATTTGTCCTCTTTTGCATTCGACGATCTTCAATCTGCATAATATAGTGAGGATAATTATATATACATGCAATGAACGAGCTGAGCTAGAGACTTAATTACAGAAGTAATACTTATAGACAGTAGCAAGTCATGAGTTGTTTGTCGAGGGCCTCTTGATTGAATAACTGAAATAATTCCACAAATTCAACAGGCATCAAGTCGACTCCAATGAGGTTGTGCTCTTCTTTAATTCCCAGCATCAGACTGTCGATCCCAGACGTCCTGCAGGTTTCCAAGTACTAGTCATGCAATCTTCGCATCATCCTTGGTAGATGTTGGCGCTGATCAGGTCTGCCAAGAGGCTTCCTGTGCTCGTATCTAAAGACCTCTACTACCTCAGTCGTTTTAATCTATACATCATCACCCACGTAATCACCAAGAGTGGTACCGGGCAGTAGCCCCGGACAATTAGCGATATCGCTAGACACCTTGAGGGGGGGCACGATTGCTTCTCCTGTTCGCCGAGCTGGGGAATTTTTTCCCACTTCTTCATGTTGCTTCTCTTGCAGCACTGGAAGTACTTCCCGGCTGTCGCGCTTCATCATATGTTTTTTCAATACAGAGGTCATAGCTGGATTGCGGCGGAGGCGGTGGTGGTCGCTTCAGTGCATCCAAAATGCTCTTAGCTTTCACCGGATCTACCATTTCCTTCAGAGGTGGAGGTTTTTGTTCAAAATGGGCCCTCGCTTCGGCATCCACGATGTCCTTGGTTTCCTTGTTAGTCCTCTCATATGGTAACTTTGGAAGAGACTTGAGGCTTGGACCAAATTTGTATTTCTTCCCGCCTCTTGTACTGCTAGCTGCCAGAGCGGCGACGTCTCTCTTTTGCAATTTCTGAGGCGGTGGAGTCCGCTGACACGCCGGAGGAGGCGGAGGAGGAGGCGGAGTGCCCTGACGCGCCGGAGGAGGTGGAGGAGGAGGCAGAGTGCCCTAACATGCAAGAGGAGGAGGAGGAGGAGGAGGAGGAGGCGGAGTGCCCTGAAGCGCCGGAGGAGGCTGAATCTGCTGAGGCGTCTAGTTTGGAAGCTTGATGTACTCCTTTCTCCATAGACAGGTACTCCTAAAAGCATTTTCCAGAAGAATACATCCTTCACTTGTAGGGAAGTCAAGATCCAGCCCCTCAAATCTATCCATTATTTCATCCACCGTCACAACAGCATAGCCATGTGGAATCAGACGGCAATGGAAAGTTCCCTCGGCTACAGGAGGTAAAATAGAGCAGACCGCCGCCTTCAAGGTCAGGTTCTGGCATTTCGTCATTAGTACGCAATGTTCAGCCTCCGTGATACTATCCACGGGGCAGCGAGGAGCCGTGAAATTAGGCTGAATGAGCTCCGTGGAAGCCACGCTGCTTCTCCGCTGAGATGGTGGGGTAGCTTCTGGGGCAACATCGAAGGAAGGATCTTCGTGCCGCTGAGATGGTTGGCTGGTAGCTAATCTTGCACTGAGCTTCTACATTTTGCTTGCTTCCTATTTCCTCTTTCTCTCTCCGCTTTTATAACCACCGCTCTCGGGAAACCCATGCACCCACGGAACGGAGCCTGATGTGCCTCGTGTTCGTCCAGGGTGTTCATGATTCCCTAGGGCCTTTATTAGCTCGTCCTTCTCTCTATTGGGAATGAACGTCCCTTCCCGCGCTACCTTGATTGTTGCCTGAAGATTCCATATGGGTATTGCAAGTTGCTCATTCGTCCAAACACACTCCCTGTTTTTGGGTCCAAAGTTTCCCCAACCCTAAAGAACCAAGTCCCTGAATGATCTGGCCAGTGCAATGTTGCTGGTTGGACCCCTTTAGCAAGCAGGTCTTGCTCAACTTTGCCACAACGGTCGGGCTTTGTAGTAGCCACCTGACACCGGGTGATGGTGATACTTCTTCTTTGCAGCATTTTGCTTGTTTGTCAATGACCTTTTCTTACCCTTCTCCGATTTCTTGTAGGCCACAAATGCGGGCCAGTGATCTCTTATCTTCTCATATCAACCGATGAATTCTAGAGTCTCCTCTTTCTCGACAAACTTTGTGTTCAACTCTTTCTTCCAGTTCCTGAATAGTTCTGCCATCTTCTTAAGAGCAAATGGCTTGACCTTCGCTCTATAACTGGGTTATTCGGATCCTCCTCTCGCGGTAGGCTGAAATTTGTCATCAGTGAGGTCCAAAGATCATCTTTCAGTCTATTCTAGACATAAGAAACTTCAGGGTCCTTATTCTTATTCCATTGTTGGATGCTGATTGGGACGATGTCCCTAACAACAACTCCGCACTGATGTACAAATGTGTCCTTTGTCCGCTTGGGAGCACTCGGTTGGCCATCTCGAGTGACTTCTGTGATCGTGAACCTTTTATCCTGGTGCAACCTTTTCTTCGGGCCTTGTCTCCTTACGGAAGTTTGGCTCGATCCGGAGCGCTAAAAGAAGAAAGAAGTGTTAATATATGTACATACCAAAACAATTAATGCATCAAGTCAGCACAGGCTTAATATATATATATGTATATATATATATATATATATATATATATATATATATATATACCTTGTCGGACTTTGCAACAGTTAAGGCTCCCTCCTCCGTTCGATCACCGGAGCCGTGATCATGATCTCCTTTCCTCCGCCATTCGGTCACCGGAGCCATCATGATCTCCTTCCTCCTCCATTGTTAGATCACCGGATCCGTCATCCTCTCCTTCCTGACCATCGGTGTCATTGAGAAACAATAAGGGATCACCTACGGCAAGGATTATATCCCCCAACAACTCTTCTTGTTCTAAGTCTCTGTCCATAGTTTCTGCAAATATTACAACATGGCAATACACAAACATGAGAGATGGACCAGTGACAAGCATGGGGATATACAAACATGAGAGATGGACCAGTGACAAGCATGGGGATATACAAACATGAGAGATGGATTAGTGGTCGTCGAGGTTACTTTGTGGACCCCCCCTCATGTCAAAGTTATCGGGGATTAGTGGCGCACATCATGCAAAGTTGACAAGTTTTATAACAGTCAATTGCAGACAATAGTCAAGGACTCCTCCCCCCATCATGTCTGATGAGTCCTCCTATCATTCGGACCGCCTCTCTCATGGCCGTCGAGGATACTTGCGTACACCCCTCATTTTCCCGAGAGAGTTAGGGGATACTTGCGGACTCGTTCCCCTCATTTTCCCGAGAGAGTTAGGGGACATACTTGCGAACTCCTCCCTCCTCATTTTCCCGAGAGAGTTAGGGGTAAGGATGTCAATGGATCAGGTTCAGCTCGGGTTGAACAAAATCACATCCGTATCCGAATCCACGAGGTTATTCTTTGCCCATCCATGAAAAAACCCACGGGCAAAAAATTGTGTCCATGTCCAAACCCGATGGATATCCATATCCAATGGATACCCATTGGGTCCTATCAAAACACATATACATAATACCTCGAAAATCACATAACATGGCACAACATTCACATACAGACTCAAATTCTCACAAAATGACATCTGAGAAGGGCACCACATGAAATAAGCATTCAGATTCTCATAGAATGACATGTTAGAACATCAAATAAGCATAAGTAGGAAATTATCAGCCTTAGTTCCTCACAGAATGACATAGGATGATAGAAACATCCCAACATAATTTCTTAGTATTAATTTATTACAAAATAACATAGAAATAGCCCAACATAATTTATCAGCCTTAGTTTCCTACAGCCAGGAGACATAAGTATATATAATTCTCATTATAAGTGAAGCAAGGCATTCTTCTAGGCATCATCTTATTTCTTCACTGCATGACCGACTAAGCTTCAGTTGTGATAGACTCGGACTCATCCTTCATGTGAACATATTATAAGAACAATAATTAAAATCAGGGAAATAAACAACCAAATATTGTATCATGTAAAATCAACTATAATGAGTGGAATACGTTACCATAGTTTCTTCATCATCATCAAGAACACTTTGAAATGTCGCAAAGAGAGTGGAGTTGCTATCCCCTGATGCAAGATTTAAATAATGAAGGAACACTCAGTAAAAAACTAACTATTGTGTAATATAAATTAAATGAATGATTGCAATTTGAGAGGATTATTTACCTATCATGTCTGCATGGGACCAAGCTTGCATGCACATGAGTGCTTCAGCCATACTTGGCACAAGTCGACTATGATGTGAACTAAGTAGCCTGCCACTAGTACTAAACACTGATTCTGATGCCACTGATGTCACAAGGATAGGCAATATATCATGGGCAATCTTTTGCAAAGTAGGATACTTTGCACTTGAAACTTTCCACCCATTTATGATGTCCATATCTTTGTCTGGTACTCTCTTGATGGTTTGCTCTTCCAAGTACAAGTCTAATTCTGTCCGAACTTGAGAAGCACAAATCATAGGTTTTGAGGACATATATTGATCAAAGATGTTCATTACATCATCAACTCCAGCAACTTGTGCAGCAGTAGTGTCCATAGCCTCCGATGTAGCCACAGCTTCAACATCTTCTCGATATTGCTCCAATAGATTAGCCATTAACTTCCTTACTTCATCAACTTTAACATCTGCATATTCAATTCCATAGAGAGAACCAAACAGAGCTTGCAACATATGAAGTTTGTACCTTGGATCAAGAACAGTTGCAACAGACATAAGTCCATGTACATCTTTCCAATATTTGTCAAATTTCTGTTTCATTTCCTCAGACATCCTTTGTACAACCTTATTCTCACTAGCAGACCATTTTTGTATTGCCAACTGAATACCATAAATTTTGGGAAGGACAAATTTCCAGTAACATATTTAGTGTCTGAAAATGCCTCAGTGACATCATAGAAAACCTTGAGCCTGTCACAAAGTTCCTTAGCAATCTTCCAATCATCTTTGGTTGGACAACAGCTAAATAGTTTCTCACGAGCCTCCAGTTTTTCAAAAAAATCTATATATTCTAATGCAATGCTTAGCATTATGTAGGTTGAGTTGCATCTGGTTTTACAATCAAGAAGAAACCTCATCTTGTATTCAATGTTTAGAGTTCGTGCCATTTTTTTAAACTTATCATGCCTCTTAGGAGTAGCAGACCAATATGCAACACTATCACGAACCCGTTCTATACTCTTCTCCGTGACATCCATACCATCTTTCACAATCCGATTAAGTATATGTGCAGCACAACGCATATGCAAGTACTTACCCTCCAATATAAGAGAACTGGAATCCAGTATATCTGGCAAATATTCCATTGCTTTATCATTTGATGTGAAATTGTCCAGAGTCACTGTCGATATCTTTCCCTCAAGATGCCACTCAACAAGGGACTCATGCAGTGCTTTACATATGACTTCGACATTATGTGGGCAAGGCACATAAACAAACCTAAGACATAAGGAAAGTAAACATTTCAGATTACAATGATTAGTAAATTAATCAAGAATTTCAGATTTATAAGGATTTGAAAAAGAACATGTTCTTACCTCAAAATAATATTCTTTAGTTTCCAAAACTCATCGATGAAATGTGCGGTGACTACCATGTAACCTCTTTTCTGATGTCCTGCAGTCCACATGTCAGTGGCAATGGCAACTCAATTTCTAAAATTTGCCAAATACTTCACAATCTTATCCTTCTCAGCTGCATACATACCCATAATTTCTTTTCTAATAGTATTCCTTGAGACCATTTTAAACATTGGTTGTAACATGTAACAAAATTTCCGAAAACCTGAATGATCGACCATAGATAGAAGGTACTCATGAACACATATCATTAGTACAAGCTCTTTTCTAGCAACATCTTGATCAAACACAATGTTCTCCAAACTGCCTTTCCCCTCATCAACCTTTGACAACCTTATTTTTTGTTGCTTTGGACCAATTGGTGCATGCCTAGCACCACAAGAGCTCATGTGACTCAGCAAGTGTGAAGTGCCACTAGTACCTTTTGCTATAAAAAGTTTATGGCAATACATGCACTCAGCTTTCGGTTCCCCATTAATAATTTTCTTCTCAAAATTTCCTTCCCACACAATTGATGTGAGCTTTCTTTTATTACCAACTATAACACATCCATCACCACCATGACCTTGTGATGCTCTCACAGTAGTAGCTTGAGTTGGGGAAGTAGCTATGTTAACATTACCAGTGATAGCCCTAGCACCGCCTTGTGCTCCATGAGAATCCATTGCGCTATATAATGAAAAAAGTCATTTGTTTCAGTTAAAGTGAAACTAGGTACATACTGTTTGAACTGTACAAGTGTGGTACCTACATTACAATTTTACAACCAAAATGACTAATAACTAAAGCGACGGACTGTGAGATCCTTTCTTCAGCACATGACATGGAGAAAGTTGAGCACAAGCTTTAATTGAAATGAACCTCTTGTCTGAACTGTACAATTTCGATTCCTAAATTGCAATTTTTACAACCAAAAATCTATAACTAAAGGGACAGACCGTGAGCCCTTCTATTCAGCAGATGACATGGACAAAGTTGAGCACATGACATGGACCAAGTTGAGCAAATGAATCTTAATCAGCCAGATTCTAACTTTATACTAATCATTAACAATCCACTTGATAGAAATTCAGAAATAAACTGACAGATTTTGTAAAAACGAATTAATGTACTAATTAACAGGCATATCCATAGATCATATCATGTGTAAAAGAGTGGAATCTGACTTGAATTGACCACCAGAAATATCATATTCTCTTGTTCTCTGATTTGTAGTCAGATTTCACTTTTTAGTAAGATTTTGTAGTCTAACTTGACTAAAATTGACCACTACAGATCAGTAATGCAGTAAAGTCTGTTTTTTCTCTTGCCATGAACTAAAAAACAGAAATTGACCACAACAAATCTCGTGTTCTCTACTCTAATTACTAATACAAACTCATGAACAATCACGTCATGCACATCCATGCACAAGCAGTATGGATACAATTTTATACCCATGGACAACGAGCTACAAGCTTAACGAGTCAAACTATCGAGCTACGAGTTGAGCTACGAGCTTAAAGAGCCAAACTATCGAGCGCTCATTAAACTCTCGAGCTACGAGCTTTTGGTCCAGCCCTACTCGCTCCCATGCACCACCGCAGACGTAGGAAGGCCAACCCCTCGCGCCTGATCCCGCGCTTTGGCCTCCTGACTCTGTCGATGCTCTGCCACGGCTGAGCCGCAGCACCGACCTGCCATCATGCCCAGTGCCTCCACCTTCGCACTGGCCAACTCCTCCTCCATCGCCGGCTGGCCACAACATGGCACCATCTCTGCATCGCCTCCTTTCCCCCCCGCTTCCTCTTCATGGTCGTCTGTGCGCCCACGGCTGCCGCCCTCCTGCCTTGCACGAGCTGCACGTTGCCATTGCCCACCTCCTTATCACCGAGCTGTTCACCTTCTCATCGCCCTGTCGCCTGACCCCCCTGCAACCACCTCCAGCAGCTCTCCCTGCGACCTCCTCTCCATCTTCGTCTCGTGCCGCCCCTACCTCGCCTTGCTACCGCTGCCTCGCATCACTGCCCCGAGCTCCTAGTTGAGGCCATGGATGCTCCCCATGGGCCTCTACATGCCACACATAGCGCAAATTTTTGTCCAAAAATACCATCTGCCGAGTCAAATTGTCAGAAAAGACCACCTCTAAAACAAATTAACAAAAAGGACCGGATGCACTATGGCGGCAGGTGTGGCAGCCAACACGTGTCACCTGCCGCTACAAAGGCCGGCGGCAGGCCCTGCCACCACAGGAGCAGGTGGCAGCCCGGGCTTAACATATTTTTTTCGTCCGCGCACATGCTACAACGAAACAGATGGAAGTGATGGGCCCTGCCGCCACGACATGACAGGCTAGGTGACAGCTACTGCTGTTGCGTGCGCGCTATGATAGGCTAGGTGAGCCCTGCCGCCACAGCACAAGGCGGCAATCGCTGACTCCGTTCAATATAGATGGCCGGATGGACAGATATTGTAGTGCATCTGAGCTGGCTCCAGTTCTCGAACGTCGCTGCATGCTGCTTAACTTCCATCCGCCCATATGCGTGCATGCATGGTGTTGAGGCACTGACAGAAGCCAATGCTTCAATGCGCCTCTCGCACTCACACTCGCACTCACCGTCCGGTCCGTCCGACAGCACGTAGAGGCTGCCACCTCAGGCTATGGCGACAGGGCCCACCTGGTCTGTCACGGTGCGCTGGCAGTAGCAGTAGCTGTCGCTCGCAGTGTGGCGGCAGGGCCCACCATTTCGATCTGTTTCATTGCATCTGTCGCGCGGATGGAAAAAACCTGTTATGCCATGCCAGCGCATGTGGCGGCAAGTGCCACGTGTTGGCTGGCGCACCTGCAGTCACGGTGCAGCTGGTTCTTTCTGTCAATCCGTTTGAGAGGTGATCTTTTCTGGCAATTTGGCTCGGCAGGTGGTTTTTTTGACAAAAATTCCGCATAGCGCTGCCGCTTGCCTCTGCACCACCAAAAAACCTGGACCTCTTCAAGACCACCATTCGGCTACAACTTCGAACAACGACCATCACCGCCGATGTCTCGAGGACACCAAGTACGACTACACACGGGAATGCATAAGTTCCTGTGCCGATGACCCTGGACGTCTATGTGCGTGTACATCTACCATGGCCGTGTATCTTGCCTAGTACCACTTCGGATCATCAAGGTTACCAAGTTCGACTGCACTGCAAGACCTGGAGCACCAAAAAACTACCTCCGTGGATTTACTCAAGTGCCACGACGACCGACGCATACTACCACTACGTTTGCCTTGTATGACTACCATCATTGTGGATCCGACAAGACCCTACGTTTGCCGTGTATGAGTACCGTTAGTCATTGTGGATCCGACAAGACCGTGTGTACCACTACTTCCATGACATCCACTACCCTCGTCGTGGGATTCGATAAGTTCAACGATGACCCCCTAAGACGGGATTCGACAAGTTCAACAATGACCCCCTAAGACCTTGGATTCGTCAAGTTCCTGTCAATCGCCATGTACCACTACTCCCACTACCGACACGTGTACCACTACTGTCGAACTTGACCCGCCCCGAACGCATGCTACAAATGTATAATCGCCGAGACGACCGCCCGTGGACGAATGGATGTTTTGTATGCAATGCTCGTTTCCGAAATGTTCATTGCATGTTGTTCCTCGTTTTCCATGCCACTGATACGCAGGACACCCAATATCCGGGATCACCCCACCATCTTTGCATGACACGCGCACACCCGCACTTTCTTTTGCACCTGCATCTCAATGAATTGCCGGATCACCGGAACATTGCGGTGGCATCGTTTCCGTTTTCGCTGCCGTGGCACCCAATTCTTTCCGCCATGATGACAAATGCTCCATATCATATATTATGCCAACATTTCATAGAATTGCATATCTAAATAACAACATTTAAAATGTTTAAATTGATGTTTGCATTTTATTTGCATAAATGACATGTTAAACCGGTTTAATGCATATCTAAATTACCGTAGCTCCGAATTAAATAAACTATATACGTAAATGGTCTAGAAAAAATGTGTAGATCAACATGGTGACTTTATTTTGCTGTTTAACAACATTAAAATTGTGTTTAGGCAGAACAGTACCAAATTCAAAAATTGCATATGGTGATTTTTTGAAATTGTTGTTTGTTGTTTCCGGCCTCATTTAAACTTGCCTAGATGTGTAGTTTACTTATACTTCACCTCTTGCCATGATTAACAACATTTAATTTTTTCATGTACATAAATGGGAGAGAAGTAAATAATTGTTGTGAAGTTTTGTAATTTTGCAATATTGATCTTCACTTAAAGTGTAGTATTTGATAGTTGCACTTTGCCATGACATGCCTCATTAAACCGCACATGCATCATACTCGGTTGTGCATCATGCCATGATTATGTTTGTTTGTTTACGATGTTGTTTGCTTCATTCCGGTTGTGCTTCTTCTCGATAGTTCCCGGTAACGTTGCGAGTGAGGATTCGTTGGACTATGATTTTTCGACTACTCCATGGACTCAGTCTTCTTCCTGTTGGGGAACGTGGCATGGGAAACAAAAAAGTTCCTATGCAAACTAAGATCAATCTAGGAGATGACCATCTACGAGAGGAGAGATTGTATCTACATAACCTTGTAGATCACTAAGCGAAAGCGTTAATAAACGCGGTTGGTGTAGTCAAACATCTTCGTGATCCAATCACGATCTGTCCCACGAACTCTCAATCCAAGTGCCGAACGACGACACCTGCGCGTTCAACACACATACGGCTTGATGAAGCCTTCGCCTCCTCGGTCCAGCGAGTGGTGGTGAAGTAGTAGCTCGAGTCCTCCGGCAGCACGACGGCGTGGTGGCGGCGGTGGTGGTGGAATCTTAGCAGAGCTTCGCTAAGCACTACGGAGAGGAAGAGGGATGCAGGGAGAGGAGAGGCAGTGCCGTGGCGTGAAGATGTGCTCAAGGGTGCATCTGCCCTATCTCTACCTCTCTCTATATAGGGGAAGGAAGGAGGGGGGTGGCGCCCCTAGGGTTTTCCCTAGGGGGGCGGCGGCCAGGCCAGATGGGATCTCCCCTAGGGTGACTTGCCCCCTAAGTTGGGTGGAGGGAACCCTAGAGGGGCAGCCCCAACCCCCCTGGTTATGTGAGATGGGGCGAGGGGGGCACTCAACCCCTGAGTGGGCTGGTTTGCTCCCTACCCTTGGTCCATGGGGCCCCCAACACTTGCCGCCGCCCCCCTGAAACCCCTTTTGGTGACGCTGGTCATCACCCGGTACCCCCGGAACACTTCTAGACTCCAATACCCTTCGTCCAATATATCAATCTTCACCTTCGGACCCTTCCGGAGTTCCTCGTCATGTCCTGGATCTCATCTGGGACTCAGAACAACCTTCAGTAACCACCATAATGACTCAACTATACTTATATCATCACCAAATGTTAAGTGTGTAGACCCTGCGGGTCCGAGAACTATGCAGAGATGACCGAGACACCTCTACGATCAATAACCAATGGTGGGACCTGGATGCCCATATTGGTTCCCACATATTCTACAAAGATCTTATCGGTCGAACCTCGATTGTCGGAGTAATTGACCACGGATAGCCTAACCGGCTCCCCCTGGCTCTTCAAAAATATCGGGCCGACTGAGCCCTCAAACATCCAAGACGTAGGGCCGCCTTCTCCTGGCCGGCTGTCCCACCAGCCGGCTGCTGGAAGGCGGCAAGGCTCTATGATCCCTCTCAACGAGGGCCGACTCCTAGCAGCCGACCACCTGAGGGCCGGCTCCTAGCACGCGGCCCGGCTCATACCCTCAAAGTTTGCACCCACATAACGGTGATAAGACGGGGCGTGGCTACAGTGAAGCCTGCCACCCCCGAATCCTGGAGCAAGCGTGGCCATAGTGCGTCGTATGGGGCAGCCACTCCCCGTCCGGCACGACACTATTGCCATGTTGACCATGACATCACCCACGACAGACTGTCAGTACGGCCCGCAGGCGGCGGGCCCCTCCTGCCAGAGAGATACCAGAAGGAATCCGAGCTTGACCAGTCGACCTGGGGGGAGGCTAGCTCCCAGCAGTCAACTCACCCCCACCCTGGAAGTTTGTGCACCATTAAGCGGATAAGACAGGGTAAGGCTACAGTGAAAGCCTGCCACGCGGCGGCACTATAGCCATGCTTACCCCGACAAAGCCATCATCACCAAGAGTAAGGCAACAGTAACCATCAACCAACAAGACCCCCAGGTGGTGGGCCCAGCTTGTCGACCAAGATGCCGGCAGCCGGCGGGACCCACCAGGCGGCGGGCCCTAGCGGCCGGCGGAGAAGCCAGCGACTATAGACACTAACGGCCTGGACCCACATCCAGCCGGATTACCATTGTACCCAGGGGGTACGCCTATATAAACCCCCGGGGCACCCATGCAAAGGGTTGATCCCTTAGAGTTTTACACACCACATAGAGAGAAGAGGAGAGCTAGCCTTGCCCTTCTTCTTCCTCTAGCTAAAAAACTCAAGGAGCCTCTTGTAGCTACTTGTTTTGATCTAGTGATCATGCGGAGACCTCCCAAAGCAGGAGTAGGGGTGTTATCTCCTAGGAGAGCCCCGAACCTGGGTAAGATTCGTCGGCGTGCATGTCTTCACCTTATCCAGTTTCCAAGCACCGGCGATGTCTTACTGGCTCCCACAATGATAAGCCACCCGTTGGCATATGTCGCACCTACCACCCAACATTTGGCGCCCACCGTGGGGCCAGGTGCACCGTCGTCCGGAGACCTGCTCTGGACGGGAACCCTCTTCCTTGCCAGCGAGCGTAGCCAACCCGGCACGCCCGATGGCGCTTGCCCCGATGTGCTACATGGCATCGACGACGCCTATGCAGCGAGCTGCCTCGCTGATCTTCTCGGCGAGGTCCGCCTCTCTGACGAGCCTGCGTCCGACGCGGGCACAGATTGCCCCGAGAGCCGCCTTGTCAGCCTCCTCGACCAAATCCACGTCGCCAACGAGCCTGCTGTGGATTTGGAGTCGGTCGGCTCCACCGACCCGATGCTTGTCGACTCCGACACGGCATCGCTTGACGCCTTCCCAACCAACGTGGTGGTCATCGACAACCCTCTTCCTCGAGCCGACAGCAGCATCAGCACCGTCACTGAGGTGCTGGTCATCAGTCATGGCGCCGCCTCCGGCGGAAACGTCCATGACACCTTGCAGACGATGTTGCATGACCTGTCCGCCACCATCCCGACCGACGCCGACGCCGACACGCTAGAGGACCGCCGCCTCGCCCTCATCGAGAATGGCAAGAAGATAGCCTCCATGAGATGCCTCACCGAAGCTTACCAGCGAGAGGTCGATCGTGCCGCCTCTGGCACGCCGCCTGCTGGCGGCCCCAGCCGGGTTGGCGCTATCAAGAAGCGCGGCGCGGCCATCGCCAGCATGTGATGACCACCCAGTCTACGCCACACCACTTGAGAACCTACGTGCCGCCCAGGCGGCCGTAGACGAGCTGGACGGGCTGGAGGGAGACGAGCTTCATTGCATGACCAGACGCGTCCAGCAGCTGACCGACGCGGCCACAAAGCGGCACAATGCCGGAGGCCGCGCTGAGAGTCCTCCCCCACGACGAGAGCATGGTGAGACATCCCGGACACGGACTGCAGGCGGCGCCCGCGCGCGAAAAGACAAGGAGCCGACTGCTAGCCATAGTCGGACTCGCCTCACCATCGAGCGTGACGCAGAAGGCCGCCCCCGAGCCGTGGAGCGACGAGGCAAACCGCCTCCTCCTCCGCCTCGCGGGGAGAGATATCCCACCCTGCCGCCTGTCACGCACCCGACGCTCAGCGGCCGACTGGGCCCCGTGAAGGAATCGGCGAGAATGATGCCCGCCATCGGATCGACTGCCTCGCGCGATCCCTGGCGCTAGAAGAAGAGGATGTCAGCCCGCCCTGTTTCGGCCCCCGCATCCACAATGAGCCCTTCCCCAAAGGGTTCTCACTCCCTAGAGACACACCAAAATACAACGGCTCGGTGAAGCCAGAAGACTGGTTGATAGACCACTCCACTGCAGTTAGCATGGCAACCGGCAATAGGCGCGTTGTCGTGAAGTATGTCCCTCTCATGCTTCAAGGCACGACACGCACCTGGTTGAACAACCTCAAGCTCTACAGCGTCAACAGCTGGCTAGATTTCATGGAAGCCTTCATTCGCAACTTCACCAGCACATACAAGCGGCCTCCCAAGCCCCGCCAGCTCTCCTTGTGCGTCCAAGGCCCCAACGAATCAACTTGCGACTACCTCACGCATTGGGCCGAGCTCCGCAACTCCTGCGAAGGGGTGCACGAGGTGCAAGCAATAGAGTACTTCACCGCCAGGTACCAAGAGGGCACCCTCCTCAAGCACTGACTTTTGTGTGATGAGCTGGCTACACTCGACGAACTGCTGATCATAGGAGACAAGTATGCCACGGCCGACTCCTCAATGAAGACCGAGCTCCGAGTGGACTCCTCTGGAAAGGTGCTTCCTCCGGCTCCAAAGACGCCGGCTGGCGACTCCAGTCGATGCCCACATCAAAATGAAAACAAGTGCAAGGCTCCTATGCCGCCTTCCACCAGTCGGCAGGTGGCCACGATCGAAGACGAGCAGCCCGAAGGGCAGCCTATGCCCAAGCGTCCGAAGGGCGGCAGGCCGGCTTGGCAGTCGGCTTTCTCCTATGAGCAAACCCTTGATGCCCCCTGCAAGTTCCATAGCGGCACGAAGCCGTCCAACCACATAACCCGAAAATGTCATTGGCTCATACGGATCTCCAAGGGCGAAGGATTGTTGCCTCCTCTGCCTGCTGGCCAGCCGCCTCTGGCTCCTCAACAGCCAGCCGCTCGCCCAGCAGTCGGAGCCACTCAAGATGAGTTCCCTGACGAACATGCAGCGTACGTCATCTTCACAAGCCAAGCTGAGGACAGGCGCAGCTGGCGCCGATAGCACCAAGAAGTCAATGCAGTCGCCTCCAAAGATCCAGAGTTTATGCATTGGTCTGAAAGGCCTATCAGCTGGAGCCAGGCTGATCACCCAGAGGTGATGCCGTCTCTAGGCTCTTATGCGTTGGTGTTGGATGCCACCTTCGCAACAGAAAGGCGAGCTGCTCGTTTCTCCCGAGTTCTGATTGATGGTGGGAGCAACATCAACATCCTGTACCGTGACACCATGGAGAAGCTGAACATCAAGACGAAGCAACTTTTGCCCAGTCGGACCGTATTCCATGGCATTGTACCCGGCCTGTTATGCTCACCAATCAGCAAGATCAAGATAGATGTCCTCTTCGGAGACAAGGATCACTTCCGCCGTGAAGCAATCTAGTTTGAAGTGGTGGATCTAGAGAGCCCTTACCACACTTTACTTGGCCGACCTGCCTTGGCCAAGTTCATGGCCGTGCCCCACTATGCTTAACTCAAGATGAAGATGCCGAGCTCCAAGGGCATCATCACCATAGTCGAAGACTACAAGAAATCCTCTGCTTATGCTGCAGCCAGCAGCCGGCTAGCCGAGTCCCTCGTGATTGCTGCTGAGAAGAAGATCCTTGACCGGGTTGTGGCCATGGCCGGCAAGCAACCGGACCTGTCGCCTAACCCCAAGGAGTCGAAAAAGCTCAGGGCTCCTTCCAGCCGGCCAAGGAAACAAAGAAGATACCTCTAGACCCAGAGCACCCGGAGAGGTTTGCTGTGCAAGGAGCAAACCTGGACAACAAATAAGAAAGCGAGCTCATCGATTTCCTCCATGAGAATCGGGATATATTTGCATGATCCCCCAAGGACATGCCCGGTGTTCCGACGGATTTCGCCAAGCACAAGCTACCACTACAAAAAAAAGACACATCCGTGACATTTTGGGCCGAACGAATTTTTTTCCTGTCATACATATGACACTTCTATGACGATAATTGTGACAAAACCCGGTATCATCATAGATGTGGTGGGCTCCTACTTCTATGACAAAAAATCATGACAGAAAATGGGCTTTTCGTCCTGGGCGGGCCGGAGACGCAGCTGCATGACATTCTTTGGGCCGTCCATGACGGAAAAAACCGTGGTAGAAGCAAGGGGGAGGAAAATTTCGAGGAGTTGCCGGTTACGGTGGGAGGTCGAGGGCCGAGCGATGTGCATTTCTCTCGTACACGTACGCGCGTGTGTGCGAGGTTTTGGCTCTAAACTGAACCCGAGCGAGGCATTGGGCTCTAACTGAACCCGAGCGATTGCATTGCAGGCTACGCGTTACTGAACCCGAGCGATCGATCGATGGCTATTAACTGAACCCAACTAAGTTCGAAAAAACCATGGTAGAAGTGAGGGGGAGGAAAATTTCGAGGAGTTGCTGGTTACGGTGGGAGGTTGGGGGCCGAGCGATGCGCGTTTCTCTCGTACACGTACGCGCGTGTGTGCGAGGTGTTGGCTCTAAACTAAACCCGAGCGAGGCGTTGGGCTCTAACTCAACCCGAGCGATTGCACTGCAGGCTACGCGTTACTGAACCCGAACAATTGATCGATGGCTGTTAACTAAACCCAACTAAGTTCGAAAAAGCCATGCCTAGGTTTCCGGGAGTTTAGATAAGATATGTCAGATAGAGGTAGGCAAAAGAGGGATTTTCGTCGTTTGTGGATCACTCGGATAAACGTAGCAACGCGGATATATAAAGGATGGAGCGATTCCTTCGCTACTGCTACTAACTGAAGCTGATCGATGCTGCGTCTGGGATGAACAGTGAGCGTTGCGCGGGGGGAGGGGGGGGAGTTGGATGAACAGTGAGCGGTGGCGTTGCCTCTGGATGAACAGGACCCCGTGGTGTGGAGGGCTGGATGAACAATAAACGATGGAGGGGTGGCCGTGGAGGGGTGGTCTAACAGGACCCCGTGGTGTGGAGGGCAGGATGAACAGTAGATGGTGGAGGGGTGCCTGTGGAGGGGTGGTTGAACAGGAGCCGGTGGAGTAGCGTGCGGTGGAGGCTGGATGAACAGGAGCCCGTGAAGGCTGGAGGAGGTCGACGTTAGCCCGTGGAGGCTGGAGGAGGTCGACGGTGGAGATGAACAGTATCCCGTGGAGTCCCGTTTTGCGGTACGCCACACCCCTCCCGATGAACAGGACCCCTGTTTCGACCGTAGCGCTCGAACACAAGTCCGTTTCGTCCGTTTTGCGGTACGCCACACCCCTCCCGATCAACAGGACCCCCGTTTCGACCGTAGGAGGTCCGTTTCGTCCGTTTTGCGGTACGCCACACCCCTCCCGATCAACAGGACCCCCGTTTCGACCGTAGGAGGTCCGTTTCCTCCATTTTGTGGTACGCCACACCCCTCCCGATCAACAGGACCCCGTTCCGAACGTGGCCGGTCGAAAACTAGGCCGTTTCCTCCATTCTGCAGTACGCCATGCCTCATTTCCATCGCCTGTTCCGTCCAAGCCGGTTGGCTCCCACGCGTTCCATTGCCTCCCGATGAACATGACGCATTCCGTTGCCTCCCGATGAACACAACGCATTCCGTTGCCTCCCCATGAACACGACGACGACGTTGTTTCTCCGTTCCGACCCAGCCATGTACGTATGCGCAAGTAGGCGTTCGAGACCCCGCCCGTATGTACACATACGTGGCCGTATTTTCTTTCTTGCACCCTGGCCGCTGTACGTACGTGTACATGCTACGTGTGCGCCTCTACTATGATACATGCATGCCTCTACATCGACCAGTATATATGTACGTACATGTTCGCGACCAGAATGACAACGCTACGTACGCTTCGACTGGGTGGGTCCCGACTGTCAGGCACTTCCTTGCGTGCGAAGATGTAGCTGGTGGGTCCCAGCAGTCAGGGGGGCGAATCGTTTGTTTTGCCCGGACGCACTTCCTTGCGTGTGAAGATGTAGCCGGTGGGTCCCAGCAGTCAGGGGGGTGAATCATTTTTTTTTTGCCCGGACGCACTTCCTGGCGTGCGAAGATGTAGCTGGTGGGTCCCAACAGTCAGGGGGCGAATCGTTTTTTTGCCCGGATGCACTTCCTTGCGTGTGAAGGTGTAGCTGCTGGGTCGCAACAGTCAGGGGGGGCGAATCATTTTTTTTTGCCCGGACGCACTTCCTTGCGTGCGATGGTGTAGCAGGTGGGTCCCAGCAGTCGGGGGGCGAATTGTTTTTTTTTCGGATGCACTTCCTTGCGTGCGAAGATGTAGCTGGTGGGTCCCAGCAGTCAGGGGGGCGAATCGTTTTTTTTCGGACGCACTTCCTTGCGTGCGAAGATGTAGCTCATGGGTCCCAGCAGCCAGGGGGCGAATCATTTTTTTGGTCAAATACGGTGGCTCGTCCGGTGGGTCCCCGCTGTCAGGTGGAGGAATAATTATTTTGCGCGTAATAAGGAGGCACTTCCTTGCTGCTGCCGTGGATCCAGCTGTCAGCCTCTCCACGTACAGTCCACATCCGATGGAAGTCATTCCTTGACCACGTTGACCACACCGCGCTGAGAGCACCATGGCGGTGGACGACGGCGAGGCCTAGGAAGGGGACGACGCGGAGCCGGGGAAGACGCGGTAGTGGATGCACACGCGGAGAGGAGTACGAGGGTTCACTGGTTCGGTTGCGCTGTTGTCGCTACAGAATAACAGGGGGTGTGGGTGAGTGGAGGGATGGCCTGGCCAGCGGTGGGAGTAGTAGGGGGCGGCGAGGCCTCCGCGGCAGCACAACCGGCCACGGGAGGCAGGAGCAGGCGGCACGACCGGCGCTGCTTTGGGCAGCTGGAGCGAGAATACCAGAGGTTGAAGAAGCACGACGGCCGTTGGATGGACATCGTACGGTCACTACAGCTAGAATCGTTTATATTGACTAAGTTGACAAATCCCTTGGTACGTCAACTTAGTAGGCCCACAGGTCAGCTTCCGAAACGGTGCGCCCTAGATGTCAGAGGGAGGAATCATTTTTTGGGCGGGTGAAGCTAGAATATCCGAGATTGAAGAAGAAGCACGACATCCGTTGGATGGAGATCCAACGACCACTGCTGCTAGAACCGTGTGTTGACTATAAGTTGACAAAGCCTTGCATACGCATCAACTCTATTTTTTTAGGGGACGCGTCAACTTAGGGCCAGAAGTGTGTGGCAGAGAACTTATAGCCCATTTGAGATTTGTAAGAATGTGTAGCCCATTTTTGAATTCTAATGGAATTTACTACAGCCCATTTACAGTTTGTTAAAAGTACAACCCATTTCAACCAACCGTTCAAAACAGAATTCAATAAAATTTCCCACATTTTGATGGGATCCGAAATATTTTTATCCCGAAATATCTAGTCGGATTAAATACAATTTCAATATAAATTTATATTACGTAAAAATCCAACGAAACATTGCGCTCGCAACAATTAATGAAATTAAAATTTTCAATATCCAAAAACAATAATTTATAAAGTAATCACGTGTTTGGAGCATTTTTTTATAGTTACTGCCCAGTTTTTACAATTACATCCCATTTATTATTTCTTCAAGCCCATTTTCTTGTTAAGCCTAATGCATCTCTCCTAGGAAAGATTTGCAGCCCAGCGGGGCGGAGAATAACAACTTGACCTTGCCTGGGTATTCCTAAAAAAAGTATAGCTGGGCTAGCCATTTTCAGCTTGAAAAAATTAATATCTGGGCTGGATATCTGGCCTGGGCTAGACGGGCCATAGCCCGCCAAGTTAATACCTGCAGCGATGTTTTCGTTGTTGTTCAGAGAAAAATTAGTATCTGGGCTAAACATCAAAAAACTCTGCACAAATACTGCTCGAGCTGCTTGGTCCCAGCTGTCGTCCGCTTCTTGTGCAATTATCTCGTTTATTGACTACTCCAGGAGGTTGTCAATGGTGTGGGACCATGATGTTAGGAAACCAAGAGGAAGCAAAATAAATTATAGTATATATATATATAATAAGGAGGCACTTGCGTACGTGAGGCTATAGACTTGGTGGGTCCCCATTGTCATCCTCTCCAAGTAAAGTCATCTCCTTGCCCGCGCGCGCTTTTCACCCGAAACAGTCAGCGCCGCCCGCCCAGCTTCCCGGTGCAGGCGATTGCTCCGCCTTCAAACGACACAAGTGCCGTCCGTCCGTCCATCTGCCGCCCACATTAATGATACGCGATTGCCGAGGCGGCTACTCCGGCGCCACACGTCCGTCCCTCCGCCCGCCCACCATTACTATATAAACTGCTGCGCCAGCCATAACCGTAGTCATCCGCATCCGTTCTCTTTCTCCTATCCACACCACTACTGCCCACCATGGCTTCCTCGCGCTCCAGCGCTCTTCGGGACGGGCGTACGATGGACCACAAGGAGATGGCAGCCATTGCTGCCGACCGGCTGGCCGGCAGGCAGCCGGAGGATGATGACGTCCCAATGGAGAACATGGTAGTCGATGATCCAGCGCCAACCCCCTCCTTCGCGCCATCCTCGCTGGTGCATTGCACCATGACCATCGGCGAGGCCCGTGCCCAATATATGGACAGGGTGAGGCAGATGCGTGAGGAGCAGTTCCGGGAGGCGCAGGCCGACGCCGCCTACAACCACCATCTCCTCCAGGAGCACCTGCAGGCGGAGGAGCAGATCGCCACGGAGCGGGCGGAGCAGGAGGCGCTGCTCGACTCGTACCGCTCCGCCCGCAAGGGCCGCCTCGAGCGCTGGCGATACCACATGCGGGTGGCGGAGGCTGCGGCCGCCTACAAAGAGGCTAGCAAAGAGGGTGATGAAGCGGGCGAGGCGCTGTTTGGCGAGACTGAGGACGAGGCAGAGGGCAATGCTGGCTCCGATGAGTCCCCGCTCCGCTGGAGTCGACGAGGCCCTGCTCCGCTGAGGCCTCGTGGCGCCAACAACAAGGCAGAGGACACTACTGGCTCCGCCGAGGCCTCGCCCCACCAACAACAAGGCACAGGACATCGCCGGCTCAGCCGAGGCCCCACCCTGCTGGCAACATGGGGGAGGATTTCCACCGCTCCGCTGAGGTGCCGCCCACCGGCAACAAGACAGAGGACATCGCCGGCTCCGCCGAGACCCCTCCTCGCTGCCAACGAGGCCGCGCCACACAGAAAACAAGGAAGAGTAGAACATGGTAGGTCGCCGCCGCTCGGGTCCAAGTAAGTCCACCGCTGCTACCGTCCGGTTGAAGCCAAGCTAGGCGGGTTGACCATTGACGGCCGGTTAGCTTCTTGGCGGCGACGTGGAGTCGGAGAGCTGCGCTGGAGAAGAACGCTGCTTCTACTTAACTGCTGGTGCAATTGGCTGACTGACACGTGGGCCCAACAGGCCACATGTCAGTTACGCAACTGCACCTGCAGTTAAGTCACTGAAGCTTCTGTCCGGCTCAGCAGAACACAGGTGGGTAGCTTCAGTTAATTAATTATACCTCCAGCGCACCCCTTTTTAGTTGAAGAATGTATGAAATGTAATGAAATCCGGCACGTTTATATGAAATCCGACCGTGTATTAATGAATTTATTTTGATTAGTTCGAATTCCTGTATCACTGGCATTGGATGAACATGCAAAACAATACGTACTAGCATTATTCCCAGGGTGATCACCTCGTTTGCAGCAGTTTCACATGTACTCCCTCCGGTCCTTTCTAGTCTGCATACAAGTTTTGTCTGCAGTCAAAGTATCTCTACTTTGACCAATCTTATACAAAAAAGTATGCACTTTCACATTGTGCGAAGTAAAAAGGAACAGAAGGAGTACAAAGAGTTTGAGCAGCTTTTTAACATTTCTGTACATCGCAATCAAACACATAGGCCTGACAATTCATAGAGAACATTCAAAACAATCGATGATTATGCATCTCAGCGACTCACATGTCAGAGGCAATATTTACTTCACAAGTAAAGAATAAATAAAAAATTGATCGACGCTGCTGACAGCAAAGGGCGTCCCATTCAAAAATATCAAACGCATGTCTTGCTAAAATCAATGAGCAAAATTTGACAAGGTTGTCCCATTCCAAAATATCAAATGCATATAATTGTGGAATGACCAGGGTTTGCCATCAGTTCGGACATTCACATGGCACCTCGTGCTAAATAAACCAGCTATTCTTTTTGTGCAGTTCCACCAAAATCAACCAAATTCGCGCGTAGCTTGTATGATTTCGCCCTTATATGTTGCAACGCCTTGAACTTATCGGCACCTCCTTTCTTGTGGTGGAAATGAATGATTCGATGTATTCATGAACATTTTGTGCAGTTCCCATTGAAATCAAGATGAGCACCCTGTTTGCACAAATATAAAAAAGTGATTAGTATAAAGTAAACTATACTATGATTTGACAGTTTCAATAGGCACATACATGGTCCATGTAGAGCACACTTTTAGAAAAATGTAACTCACCAGAAAGAATCCTATAACAACATTGTACTCGCGCATCAGAGCAACAAAATGGAGATTTGTCAGTCCTTCTGAGCTGAAGTTAGTTTGGTCTTGTGGGGAGTAATGTAACCGTCCTTCAACTGCTCCTTCTGATGAGAAGATAGACATGGCTTCTTCATCCTGGCATAATCAGAACTAGTCACTTCACGTACTCCATATTCTTCTTCAGAGGAAGATGATCCTGTTGTGCAAAGACAAGAGGACTACTAAATGCTAGCATCCATGTTTGCTCGAAAAAAAGGAAAGAAAATATTTAAAACAACATAGATGAAGCACTTCTCAAGGACAATACCACTTTTTCATGACAGTATCTAAACAGTAGCACAACACCAATAGAGATGACAAAGCTCAGTCATATGGATGAAATCAGTGGACGAGTACCAACCTTTGTCAGGAGGCTGATTGTGTAGAGCATACAAATGAAGCACTTCTCCAGAACCATCTGTTGCTATCTATGGGGGTGGCCATGCTTACTATATACTCCTCGATTAGTTTAATGTTTCCAACATCTTCTTATGCAGTTCCACTAAAATATATGGTATATTCAAAGAAGATCCCTGTTTGCACAAGTAGAGATAATTACGTATGGCATCAAATCAGTGGCAAAACAATTGCTCGTTCCAGCCATAGCAATAAATTAAGATGCAAAACTATATCATTACTTGTGTCATCACAGTTCCAGTGCTTCATTACAACACCGGGAGTTTATTTTTGTTTTTCTTCCGCTTGTTCTTCCCCTTCATCACTTGGTTCAATAACAGACAAGCTTCGCCTTCAATGTAAGATTTGGCATGTCAATTATGGAGCACAAGTATAGTACTAAACTTAATTTTCTGATGAAAGTGGCAAAATACAGGCCAACAGTTGTGAAATATACTTATCCTACCTCAATGGGATATTATAGTGCACATACAAATTGGAAGCCTTGTCTCCATTTGTGCAGTTCACTAAAATCAAGCAACATTATCGTACAAGTAGCACAACATATGAAAGCACACTGCAGAATCATGTGAAAGAAGGCTAGTACTGACCTCTCATGATGCGGAATTCAAATAACTCACAAGAAGAAGATTTGAACCAAATTCGCCTTAACGGATAGGAATTAAGATCTCCTCTTGTGCAGTTCCACTAAGATCAAGCAATCAAGCAACGTTGTCGGTGTGACATTTTTGGTTGAACTGCACAAAACACTCTTAAAACAAAAGAGTTTTGTGCAGTGCAACAAAAGGTCACAATGGCAACGAGGTGAAGTAGATAATCCTGTTTACACAGAGGTGCAAAGGAAACAATTAGTGGTCAATAACGGTGGATGACACAGAAGCCAACAAAAAGAAGCATCTACCTTATCTAAATGGGAAAGATAGCAAGACAGTAGCATTTCTCAAACGGTGGCATTGATTAATATTAACATAGAGATTATATTAACAACAAAATTTGTTAAACATGTAATTTGCTTTTAACTATGGCATTGCATAAATTTTCCAGCGACATTATTAGAGGGTGTTTGTTTACAGGGACATTTTGGTGTAGGGACTAAAAAAACTCCATGTCAGTCCCATCTAAACCAAACAAGAGGGACTTTTAGGGACTAAAAGTGGGCATTTGGGACTAAAGAAAGAAGACCCCGAGGGAGTCTTTTTGGGACTTTTTCCAACAGTTGCCCCTGCCATGCATCACACCTTGTTTCTATTAGTTCATTACTAGGGGCAACATGGTCTTTTAGCATGTCATTTAATAACCTCTAGTCCATGTTTAGTCCCTGGAACCAAGCAGGTAGGGACTAGGGAGTTTTTAACCACACATGGCCTTAGATTAACAACAGCTAATGAGTTGCACGGGACAGTGGACGCACCAGCACCATGTGCATCTACTGATGTACTATGGTCATGCACAGTCTGTTGCAACAAAGAACAAACAACCAAGGAGCATATTTGTGTTGGTCCCAGTTTTGTTATCTTTAGACACCTTTCCCTATGTGAGCGCAACAAATCTAGTCCTGCTCAAACTCTACAGCCTTGTCCTTCCTTTCCTTTTTGAATTAGTATTCCGCCCCTTCCTTTCCTCTTTGAACCACGTCCTAGATTTATGCGATACAACTTTCCCCACTACTTTCCCACATTCCTTTCCTCTTTGAACCACGTCCTAGATTCATGCTATACAACTTTCCCCCTTCATTTCCTCTTTGAACCACGTCCTAGATTCATGCTATATACTTCCTCCGTTCCTAAATATAAGTCTTTGTAAAGATTCCACTATGAACCACATACAAATGTATATAGATGTATTTTAGAGTGTAGATTCATTTATTTTGCTCCGTATGTAGTCCTAGTAAAATCTCTACAAAGACTTATATTTAGGAACGGAGGGAGTACAACTTTTCCCACTACT
This sequence comes from Triticum aestivum, assembly GCF_018294505.1. Taxonomy (NCBI): domain Eukaryota; kingdom Viridiplantae; phylum Streptophyta; class Magnoliopsida; order Poales; family Poaceae; genus Triticum; species Triticum aestivum. The sequence continues at coordinate 609,394,596 of NC_057810.1, read as the reverse complement.
TTCCCCCACTCCTTTCCTCTTTGCACCACGTCCTAGATTCATGGTATACATGCAGCTAGAGCAATGCATGTGGAGTAAATAAATTATACCTTAAGGTTCTTAGGGCGTGGTTCGGTGGGCGATGGGATGGCGGCGAAGAAGAAGGGGTCGGAGGCCCTCCTGCACCGCTGCTGGGTGGAAAGTGAACAGCTGCGCCGGTAGTGGATTCCATCCCTCACCGACGGCGACAACGTTAAGCCTCCTTCCCTTCCCGGCGGACGGATCCTGCCGGCTCTTTGAGCAGCAGTGAGGGGAGAGAGAGAGGCCAACAAAGTCTTGTTTAGATCTGGAGAGGGCGAGAGAGTGAAGAGAGCAACTACAAGCGCTGAGGCTCCAGCGGGAGAGGGTGAGAGAGTGTGAAGAGAGCAACTACAAGCGCTGAGGCTCCAGCGTGTATGTATATACTGGAGAGAGAGTGTGAAGCGTGCAAACCCTAGAAAACATTTTGACCAGTCAAAGAATCCTCCTGGCAAAAGTTATGCTCAAGTGTAGTTATCGAACCCGAGACCTCAAGTTTGATGAGCGAATAGGCTAACCAGCTACACAACCCTCCCATTATGTTCAACGAGAGGAAAATAACCTTTTATACATTCCTACATTCATGTGACAAGCATGCCGTGTTGTTTTTTTGTGTGTGTGGGAGCCATTGTGATTTCAATCATAATCGTGTCATGTGGCTTTGGTGGTAAGACTATCCACAGTGGTGCAGAAATAATGCAGCCTTAGTCACCTTACCTCTCTCCATGTAGTACGTTGGGTCCCACCAGTCAGAGGGTGAAACAAACAAATTAATAAGAAAAATTAAAAGCGCCAGCGGTGTATCTTACCTCACACATCTCGCTACTGCTGGGAACACTGTCCAATTGATCCCTCTGTTCGCTCACGTACTATTTTAAGTGAATCCTTATTATAACATGCACACAAATTTTGGGCACTTGTATTCGACTTAAGTTAGTGTGCCACCGTATCTCGTATACTTACTACTCCCTCCGTCTAGGTGTAATAAGTCACGTTAGAAGGTGCAACGGGACCAAGGTGCGTGCGTGTGCATCTGTGTGTTTAACAGCATGTGTGTGTTAGAGAGTGCGACAGATTGACCTACTCCTACAGAGAGATGGTTTGTAGTGTACGATTTTAGCCGTGAGAGTCGGTGCATCCTCTCATTTCCGGGCGTGTCCGGTAGGGACTTGCGGACAGATGCCACGCCCGCTCCTGACCAGCCTGGCCCACCCAAAGCCCCTCCATCGCCCACGCGCGCTTCCCGCCCGAAACGGTCAGCACCGCTCCAAAGAATCGATGCCGCATTCATGCCCGGGCAGAGCGGACGCGACCTCTCACTGGCGCAAGAGTGATGGTTGCTTCGTCCGTCCAACTTACTGCTGGGTCTATGTGATTTGACGGCTCATTGGTCTTTATTACTGAGGTGGTAGGACTGCTGGATGTCCCATGCTTTCGGCGAAAGGAGGTAGTAGATTACAATTTTCTCCATTCTTACAGCGGAGGAGTGCAAGAGTAGTGAAAACACGCAGGCTCAGTGATTACATGGCCCACCTCACACTATCACCGTGCGACACCTAACTCTTTACATAGTACTCCCTCCGTTCCTAAATATTACTAGATGGGTCCCCGCGCGTTGCCGCGGTACAGCGGTATATCTCTCTGCGCAAAATTATTGATTTCATAGAACTAAAAAAAAACTCTGTAACCGCATGACAAATGTGGTAGCCAAACTAAATAAACTCCCATCATCATTTAGATCATCCCACGTAACGAAAAAAGATCAGCCAACTCCTACTGCATAATGGGATTATATTTTTCTTTTTGACATGTTAATGGAACTTAAAAGCCCACTTACATGCATGCTACCGGTGCATGCTTGCATGCAGACATGTTGATGTGATTTAAAACCCACTCACATGCATGTGCCATGGTATTTCTGCATGCTTGCATGTGGCTTAGTGCGGAGCCTCTCAACGTCTAGATCAGACGGCTATTATGGACTGATTTACTTCATCTAATGGCTACATCAATTTTGATGATGTGGCTCAAGGAGAGGATAGAGAATTCCTAGTAGTGGGGGCTAGCTATTACTAGTAGATAAGTCTTTGTAGAGATTCCACTAGGTGAACTACATACGGAACAAAATGAATGCATCTACACTTAAAATGCATCTATATACATCCACATGTGGTTCATGGTGAAATCTCTACAAAGACTTATATTTAGGAACGGATGAAGTACTAGTATAGTACGTACTGTAATTTATCAGCGAGATAAATTTGTACAATGCTATGAAGCTTCCAGCCTCTGTTACATGTATCTTGCATCCAAGGTTGCCTGTTGCAACATTTCATCAAATACAAAGGAGACTAACATGCATGCTATTGCATCTCAATGGTTGACAGATCATTGCAAATATGTACTCCCTCCGTTCCAAAATAAGTTTCTCAACTTTGTGCAAACTTTAGTACAAAGTTGTACTACTACTAAAGTTGACACTTATTTTGGAACAGAGGCAGCTAAAGAAAAAAACGATCCATGCAGTCCCTAGCCCTTGAACCGTGAACCCTAACCAGGCTTCAATTTGCTGGCAATGTTTGAGCTTCCTAATAAATGAAGTTTGCAACCTTTTGACCATCGGATCATTTTGTGCAGTTTCACCAAAATCGAGATGAGCATCCCTATGGCAAAGAAATTGAAGAAGCGTGATTAGAATAAGATTACTGGGACTAGTTGATGAGACATAAACTCATCACAGATACAGTACGTAGAAGCCAGTAGAGGTATGTGCGGGGCAAAGAAGTAGAGAAATATCCATAGGGAGTGATGTGGGCAGCTGGAGCAGTGGTGCAAGCCGGCTGTAAAGGGAGTTGTACCTGAGGGACGTAGCTCAACCTTGAGGAGGGCGGCGGGAGGCGGCAACTGCCCACGTCGCGGCAGTGAGCAAGGGACGAAGGCAACCTCACCGGCTTTGTGAGAGAGAACGGCGGGGATCCCTGATCGGGACATGCCGATAGTGGGTTTTTGCCGTTGGCGGCGGCCCCCTTCCCCAAGCGGACGTGATCCGCCGGGATGTTAGAGATGTGGCCACAGTCGTTTTGTGCGAGAGAGTGTGAAGAGAGAAACCCCGGCAAGCAACCATGTAGGCTGGCCCGTCCTGACTATGTATATAGTGGAGCGGTTTCCTTTTCTCTCCATATGAACCTATCATATTGCGTATGTGCCACTAAAGAAAAAAACTTTATTTATAAATGACGCGGCACCTACTACTCGTTCTCCTATAACCTTGCACTTGGCATCTCCAAAATATTAACCTTGCGATTGGCTCTTCGCCTCTTCGGGAAGTCGAGCAATAATGGTAGTGCAGTATATATCGTTCTGGCTATATGGGACCGAATGAGTTGCTGCACGTCCACCACGTGGGCGAGGGTCGAGGGGTGAGGGAGAGTGCTACATACGGAGCAAAATGAGTGAATCTACACTCTAAAATACGTCTATATACATTAGTGTTTGGAGTATGTACTAGTAGTTCATATTGAAATCTACTTCCAAACAATATGATATAATCTCTATAACCAAGGTAGTAGGGACGAGGAGTAAACGGAGGCAGTAGTAAATATTTCTCCTCGTCCTGTGAGCCACCGCGCGCATGGGCGAGGGAGCGGGCGTAAGGCAGAGCAAGCTTCACCTCATCCTGCGAGCCACCGCGCCCGTGGGCGGGGGAGACGGTGTACTAAGTAAGCTTCTCCTCGTTCTGCGAGTTGATGGGACACATCAAAAGTCTTGCCTCTAAGGTAGGCCCCACATGGTTTGCCTCTTTTTTTAACATAACACGTCAAGTCGCAATTTGTTTGTTCACCCGTGGTAGACGATCCTCCCTCCACCAAGTGGACAACCAGTACACGTGCCAAATTACCACGTGGGCTGCCTTTTTTGTACAGAATTGAGCTCCACCGTGTACCCGCGCGGGTGTGGTTGGGAAAGAGACGGGAGTACGTGCGCAGTGCATGCACCTCTTCTCTTCCTGCACGCCCCCCACCTACGTGGGTGTGTGTGAGAGATACAAACCGCGTTCGTGAGTGTTTTTTGTTTTGGGGTTGGGTGGGGGGTTGATTTCATGAATTATTTGTGGGAATATGTGTCGATGAAATCTCAAACAAAATTTTGCATGCAATGTGTGTGAAATGGAGGCCTATCCATATCATACATAGAGGGTCGGGCAATCCATGAGAAGAGAGGGAGGGGTCATAGCTATCGATAGAGTCGAAGAGAGGATCAAGTGGGTGGGTGCGAGATCGATGAAGAGAGCCATCAAAATTGTGTGTGTGTGCAAGTCAAAGATATAGGGCGACTGGCCTACCGGAACGTTAGAAGGCACATGTCAAGTTTTTGTGTGGTAGGGAGACATGACTAGAGCGCTCGATGTATCGGTGTGTCTGTGTGTGTGTGTGTGGGGGGGGGGGGTGTTGGGGAACGTTGCAGAAAATAAATTTTTTTACGCATCACCAAGATCAATCTATGGAGTCATCTAGCAACGAGATAAAGGAGTGCATCTACATACCCTTGTAGATCGCGAGCGGAAGCATTCAAGAGAACGGGGTTGATGGAGTCGTACTCGTCGTGATCCAAATCACCGATGATCCTAGCGCCGAACGGACGTCACCTCCGCGCTCAACACACGTACGGTTGGGGAAGACGTCTCCTCCTTCTTGATCCAGCAAGGGGGAAGGAGAGGTTGATGGAGATCCAGCAGTACAACGGCGTGGTGGTGGAAGCAGCGGCGATCTCGGCAGGGCTTCGCCAAGCTCAGCGAGAGGGAGAGGTGTTACGGGGGGAAGAGGGAGGCGCCAGGGGCCAGGGTGCGCAGCCCTCCCTCCCCCCTCTTTATATAGGGGCCCTGGGGGGGCGCCGCCCCCCTAGAGATCAAATGTCAAGGGGGGGGGGCAAGGGGGAAACTTGCCACCCATGTCAGGTGGGGCGCCCCCACCCCTAGGGTTTCCAACCCTAGGCGCAGGGGGAGGCCCAAGGGGGGCGCACCAGCCCACAAGGGGCTGGTTCCCTTCCCACTTCAGCCCATGGGGCCCTCCGGGATAGGTGGCTCCACCCGGTGGACCCCCAGGACCCTTCCGGTGGTCCCGGTACAATATCGGTGACCCCCAAAACTTTCCGGATGGCCGAAATTGAACTTCCTATATACAAATCTTCACCTCCGGACCATTTTGGAACTCCTCGTGACGTCCGGGATCTCATCCGGGACTCCGAACAACTTTCGGGTTACCGCATACTAATATCTCTACAACCCTAGCGTCACCGAACCTTAAGTGTGTAGACCCTACGGGTTCGGGAGACATGCAGACATGACCGAGACGACTCTCCGGTCAATAACCAACAACGGGATCTCGATACCCATGTTGGCTCCCACATGTTCTTCGATGATCTCATTGGATGAACCACGATGTCGAGGATTCAAGTAATCCCGTATACAATTCCCTTTGTCAATCAGTACGTTACTTGCCCGAGATTCGATCGTTTGTATCCCAATACCTCGTTCAATCTCGTTACCGGCAAGTCACTTTACTCGTACCGTAATGCATGATCCTGTGACCAACCACTTGGTCACATTGAGCTCATTATGATGATGCATTACCGAGTGGGCCCAGAGATACCTCTCCGTCATACGGAGTGACAAATCCCAGTCTCGATACGTGTCAACCCAACAGACACTTTCGGGGACACCTGTAGTATACCTTTATAGCCACCCAGTTACGTTGTGATGTTTGGGACACCCAAAGCACTCTTACAGTATCCGGGAGTTACACGATCTCATGGTCTAAGGAAATGATACTTGACATTAGAAAAGCTCTAGCAAACGAACTACACGATCTTGTGCTATGCTTAGGATTGGGTCTTGTCCATCACATCATTCTCCCAATGATGTGATCCCGTTATCAATGACATCTAATGTCCATTGTCAGGAAACCGTAACCATCCATTGATAAACGAGCTAGTCAACTAGAGGCTCACTAGGGACATGTTGTGGTCTATGTATTCACACATGTATTATGATTTCCGGATAACACAATTATAGCATGAACAATAGACAATTATCATGAACAAGGAAATATAATAATAACCATTTTATTATTGCCTCTAGGGCATATTTTCAACAGTCTCCCACTTGCACTAGAGTCAATAATCTAGTTACATTGTGATGAATCGAACACCCATAGAGTTCTGGTGTTGATCATGTTTTGCTCGCGGAAGAGGTTTAGTCAACGGATCTGCGACATTCAGATATGTGTGCACTTTACAAATATATATGTCTCCATCTTGAACATTTTCACGAATGGAGTTGAAGCGACGCTTGATGTGCCTGGTCTTCTTGTGAAACCTGGGCTCCTTGGCAAGGGCAATGGCTCCAGTGTTGTCACAGAAGAGAGTCATCAGCCCCGACGCATTGGGAATAACTCCTAGGTCGATAATGAACTCCTTCATCCAGATTGCTTCATGTGCTGCCTCCAAGGCTGCCATGTACTCCGCTTCACATGTAGATCCCGCCATGACGCTTTGCTTGCAACTGCACCAGCTTACTGCCCCACCATTCAAAATATACACGTATCCGGTTTGTGACTTAGAGTCATCTAGATCCGTGTCGAAGCTAGCGTCGACGTAACCCTTTACGACGAGCTCTTTGTCACCTCCATATACGAGAAACATATCCTTAGTCCTTTTCAGGTACTTGAGGATATTGTTGACCGTTGTCCAGTGTTCCATGCCGGGATTACTTTGGTACCTTCCTACCAAACTTACGACAAGGTTTACATTAGGTCTGGTACACAACATGGCACACATGATAGACCCTATGGCCGAGGCATAGGGGACGACACTCATCTTTTCTCTATCTTCTGCCGTGGTCAGACATTGAGCCGAGCTCAATTTCACACCTTGCAACACCGGCAAGAACCCCTTCTTGGACTGATCCATATTGAACTTCTTCAATATCTTATCAAGGTATGTGCTTTGTGAAAGACCTATGCGGCGTCTCGATCTATCTTTATAGATCTTGATGCCTAATATGTAAGCAGCTTCTCCAAGGTCCTTCATTGAAAAACACTTATTCAAGTAGGCCTTAATGCTGTCCAAAAGTTCTATATCATTTCCCATCAAAAGTATGCCATCCACATATAATATGAGAAATGCTACAGAGCTCCCACTCACTTTCTTGTAAACGCAGGCTTCTCCATAAGTCTACATAAACCCAAACGCTTTGATCATTTCATTAAAGCGAATGTTCCAACTCCGAGATGCTTGCACCAGCCCATAGATGGAGCGCTGGAGCTTGCATACCTTGTTAGCATTCTTAGGATCGACAAAACCTTCCGGCTGCATCATATACAATTCTTCCTTAAGAAAGCCGTTAAGGAATGCCGTTTTGACATCCATTTGCCATATCTCATAATCGTAGAATGCGGCAATTGCTAACATGATTCAGAAGGACTTAAGCTTCGCTACGGGTGAGAAGGTCTCATCGTAGTCAACCCCTTGAACTTGTCGATAACCCTTAGTGACAAGTCGAGCTTTATAGATGGTCACATTACCATCCGTGTCCGTCTTCTTCTTACAGATCCATTTATTTTCTATTGCTCGCCGATCTTCGGGCAAGTCTGTCAAAGTCCATACTTTGTTTCCATACATGGATCCTATCTCGGATTGCATGGCTTCAAGCCATTTGTTGGAATCTGGGCCCGCCATCGCTTCTTCATAGTTCGAAGGTTCACCGTTGTCTAACAACATGATTTCTAGGACAGGGTTGCCATACCATTCTGGTGTGGAACGTGTCCTTTTGGACCTTTGAAGTTCAGTAGCAACTTGATCCGAAGTACCTTGATCATCATCATTAACTTCCTCTCTATCCGGTGCAGGCACCACAGAAACATTTTCTTGAGTTGCGCTACTTTCTGGTTCAAGAGGCAATACTTCATCAAGTTCTACTTTCCTCCCACTTACTTCTCTTGAGAGAAACTCTTTCTCCAGAAAGGGTCCGTTCTTGGCAACAAAGATCTTGCCTTCTGATCTGAGGTAGAAGGTATACCCAATGGTTTCCTTAGGGTATCCTATGAAGACGCATTTTTTCGACTTGGGTTCGAGCTTTTCAGGTTGGAGTTTCTTGACATAAGCATCGCATCCCCAAACCTTTAGAAACAATAGCTTAGGTTTCTTCCCAAACCATAATTCATACGGTGTCGTCTCAACGGATTTAGACGGTGCCCTATTTAAAGTGAATGTAGCTGTCTCTAGAGCGTATCCCCAAAATGATAGCGGTAAATCGGTGAGTGACATCATAGATCGCACCATATCCAATAGAGTGCGATTACGATGCTCGGACACACCGTTACGCCGAGGTGTTCCAGGCGGCATGAGTTGTGAAAAGATTCCACATTTCCTTAAGTGCGTACCAAATTCATGACTTAAATCTTCTCCCCCACGATCTGATCGTAAGAACTTTATCTTTCGATCACGTTGATTCTCTACCTCACTCTGAAATTCCTTGAACTTTTCAAAGGTCTCAGACTTGTGTTTCATCAAGTAGACATACCCATATCTACTCAAGTCGTCAGTGAGAGTGAGAACATAATGATAGCCTCCGCGAGCCTCAACGCTCATTGGACCGCACACATCAGTATGTATGATTTCCAATAAGTTGGTTGCTCGCTCCATTGTTCCGGAGAACGGAGTCTTGGTCATTTTGCCCATGAGGCATGGTTCGCATGTGTCAAATGATTCGTAATCAAGAGACTCCAAAAGTCCATCAGCGTGGAGCTTCTTCATGCGTTTGACACCAATGTGACCAAGGCGGCAGTGCCACAAGTATGTGGGACTATCGTTATCAACCTTACATCTTTTGGTATTCACACTATGAATATGTGTAACATCACGTTCGAGATTCATTAAGAATAAACCATTGACCATGGGGGCATGACCATAAAACATTTCTCTCATATAAATAGAACAACCATTATTCTCGGATTTAAATGAGTAGCCATCTCGTATTAAACGAGATCCGGATACAATGTTCATGCTCAAAGCTAGCACTAAATAAGAATTATTGAGGTTTAAAACTAATCCCATAGGTAAATATAGAGGTAGCGTGCCGACGGTGATCACATCAAACTTGGAACCATTCCTGACGCGCAACGTCACCTCGCCCTTCGCCAGTCTCCACTTATTCCGCAGCTCCTGTTTTGAGTTACAAATATGAGCAACCGCACCGGTATCAAATACCCAGGAGCTACTACGAGTACTGGTAAGGTACACATCAATTACATGTATATCACATATACCTTTGGTGTTGCCGACCTTCTTGTCCGCTAAGTACTTGGGGCAGTTCCGCTTCCAGTGTCCGCTTCCCTTGCAATAAAAGCACACAGTCTCAGGTTTGGGTCCATGCTTTGGCTTCTTCCCAGCAACTGGCTTACCGGGCGCGGCAACTCCCTTGCCGTCCTTCTTGAAGTTCTTCTTACCCTTGCCTTTCTTGAAACTAGTGGTTTTATTGACCATCAACACTTGATGTTCCTTTTTGATCTCCACCTCCGCCGATTTCAGCATTGAATATACCCCAGGAATGTTTTTCACCATCCCATGCATATTGAAGTTCATCACAAAGCTCTTGTAGCTAGGTGGGAGCAACTGGAGGATTCTGTCGACCATCGCGTCATCCGGGAGATTAACTCCCAGTTGAGATAAGCGGTTGTGCAACCCAGACATTTTGAGTATGTGCTCGCTGACAGAACCATTCTCCTCCATCTTACAACTGTAGAACTTGTCGGAGACTTCATATCTCTCGACCCGGCGTGAGCTTGGAAAACCATTTTCAGCTCTTGGAACATCTCATATGCTCCGTGCTGCTCAAAACGCTTTTGGAGCCCCGGTTCTAAGCTGTAAAGCATGCCACACTGAACCAGGGAGTAATCATCACTACGCGACTGCCAGGCGTTCATAACGTCTTGAGTTGCTGGGAAAATGGGTGCTTCACCTAGCGGGGCATCTAGGACATATGCTTTCTTGGCAGCTATGAGGATGATCCTCAAGTTCCGGACCCAGTCCGTATAGTTGCTGCCATCGTCTTTCAGCTTGGTTTTCTCTAGGAATGCGTTGAAGTTGAGGGCAACATTAGCGTGGGCCATTTGATCTACAAGACATATTGCAAAGATTTTATACTAAGTTCATCTAATCAAATTATATAATGAACTCCCACTCAGATAGACATCCATCTAGTCATCTAAGTGATCCATGATCCGAGTCAACTAGGCCGTGTCCGATCATCACGTGAGACGGACTAGTCATCATCGGTGAACATCTTCATGTTGATCGTATCTTCTATACGACTCATGTTCGACCTTTCGGTCTCTTGTGTTCCGAGGCCATGTCTGTACATGCTAGGCTCGTCAAGTCAACCTAAGTGTTTTGCATGTGTAAATCTGGCTTACACCCATTGTATGTGAACGTTAGAATCTATCACACCCGATCATCACATGGTGCTTCGAGGCAACGAACTTTCACAACGGCGCACAGTTAGGGGGAACACTTTCTTGAAATTATTATGAGGGATCATCTTATTTACTACCGTCGTTCTAAGCAAATAAGATGCAAAAACATGATAACCATCACATGCAATCAAATAGTGACATGATATGACCAATATCATTTTGCTCCTTTTGATCTCCATCTTCGGGGCGCCATGATCATCATCATGACCGGCATGACACCATGATCTCCATCATCATGATCTCCATCATCGTGTCTTCATGACGTTGTCATGCCAACGATTACTTCTACTTCTATGGCTAACGTGTTTAGCAATAAAGTAAAGTAATTACATGGCATTTTTCAATGACACGCAAGTCATATAGAAAATAAAGACAACTCCTATGGCTCCTGCCGGTTGTCATACTCATCGACATGCAAGTCGTGATTCCTATTAGAAGAACATGATCAATCTCATACATCACATATATTTCATTCATCACATCCTTTTGGCATTATCACATCACACGGCATATGCTGCAAAAACAAGTTAGACGTCCTCTAATTGTTGTTGCATGTTTTTACGTGGCTGCTATAGGTTACTAGCAAGAACATTTCTTACCTATGCCAAAACCACAACGTGATATGCCAATTTCTATTTACCCTTCATAAGGACCCTTTTCATCGAATCTGATCCGACTAAAGTGGGAGAGACAGACACCCGCTAGCCACCTTCTGCAACTAGTGCATGTCAGTCGGTGGAACCTGTCTCACGTAAGCGTACGTGTAAGGTCGGTCCGGGCCGCTTCATCCCACGATGCCGCCGAAACAAGATAAGACTAGTAGTGGCAAGTAAATTTACAAAATCGACGCCCACAACAATCTTGTGTTCTACTCGTGCATAGAAACTACGCATAGACCTAGCTCATGATGCCACTATTGGGGAACGTTGCAGAAAATAATTTTTTTTACGCATCACCAAGATCAATCTATGGAGTCATCTAGCAACGAGAGATAGGAGTGCATCTACATACCCTTGTAGATCGCATGCGGAAGCGTTCAAGAGAACGCGGTTGATGGAGTCGTACTCGTCATGATCCAAATCACCGATGATCCTAGCACCGAACGGACGGCACCTCCGCGTTCAACACACGTACGGTTGGGAAGACGTCTCCTCCTTCTTGATCCAGCAAGGGGGAAGGAGAGGTTGATGGAGATCAAGCAGCACGACGGCGTGGTGGTGGAAGCAGAGGCGGTCTCGGCAGGGCTTTGCCAAGCTCAGCGAGAGGGAGCGGTGTTACGGGGGGAAGAGGGAGGTGCCAGGGGCTAGGGTGCGCAGCCCTCCCTCCCCCCTCTTTATATAGGGGCCCTGGGGGGGGGGCACCGGCCCCCTAGAGATCAAATCTCAAGGGGGGGGGGGCAAGGGGGGAACTTGCCCCCCAAGTCAGGTGGGGCGCCCCCTACCCTTAGGGTTTCCAACCCTAGGCGCAGGGGGAGGCCCAAGGGGAGTGCACCAGCCCACCAGGGGCTGGTTCCCTTCCCACTTCAGCCCATGGGCCCCTCCGGGATAGGTGGCCCCACCCGGTGGACCCCCAGGACCCTTCCGGTGGTCCCGGTACAATACCGGTGACCCCCGAAACTTTCCCGATGGCCGAAACTGGACTTCCTATATACAAATCTTCACCTCCGGGCCATTCCGGAACTCCTCGTGACGTCCTGGATCTCATCTGGGACTCCGAACAACTTTCGGGTTACCGCATACTAATATCTCTACAACCCTAGCGTCATCGAACCTTAAGTGTGTAGACCCTACGGGTTCGGGAGACATGCAGACATGACCGAGACGAATCTCCGGTCAATAACCAACAACAGGATCTCGATACCCATGTTGGCTCCCACATGTTCTTCGATGATATCATTGGATGAACCACGATGTCGAGGATTCAAGTAATCCCGTATACAATTCCCTTTGTCAATCGGTACGTTACTTGCCCGAGATTCGATCGTTGGTATCCCAGTACCTCGTTCAATCTCGTTACCGGCAAGTCACTTTACTCGTACCGTAATGTATGATCCCGTGACCAACCACTTGGTCACATTGAGCTCATTATGATGATGCATTACCGAGTGGGCCCAGAGATACCTCTCCGTCATACGGAGTGACAAATCCCAGTCTCGATTCGTGTCAACCCAACAGACACTTTCGGAGACACCTGTAGTATACCTTTATAGCCACCCAGTTACGTTGTGACGTTTGGTACACCCAAATCACTCTTACGGTATCCGGGAGTTACACGATCTCATGGTCTAAGGAAATGATACTTGACATTAGAAAAGCTCTAGCAAACGAACTACACGATCCTGTGCTATGCTTAGGATTGGGTCTTGTCCATCACATCATTCTCCCAATGATGTGATCCCATTATCAATGACATCTAATGTCCATTGTCAGGAAACCATAACCATCCATTGATAAACGAGCTAGTCAACTAGAGGCTCACTAGGGACATGTTGTGGTCTATGTATTCACACATGTATTACGATTTCCGGATAACACAATTATAGCATGAACAATAGACAATTATCATGAACAAGGAAATATAATAATAACCATTTTATTATTTCCTCTAGGGCATATTTCCAACAGGGGGAGGGGGTGGGGGGAGGGGTAGGGAGAAGCCTAACTATAGAGGTAGAACGACTCGTATATGTGTTGAGAAGGAGAGACCCAGCTATGTCTTGAGGGAGATCGGTCGACATCCATACATAACTGAAGGACGGGAAATATGATGGGACAGAGAGAAAGAGGAGAGAGAGAGAGGGAGGGAGAGGGAGGGAGAGAGAGGGAGAGGGGTAGAGTGCTGGATGGGTGATGGAGTTACTTCTTGGAGATGGTGGGAGAGGCCTACTAGACAAACTAAGGGTGGAAGTGCAATGTTATCAATAAGAGTGAGGATGTGTTTCTGTGTGTGCTTGTGCGTGATAGATCTGTCGGGACGCATCGATGGATGATGAAGGGGAACCATGTGTTTGGTAAGCAAACCTAACTAGATCGGTAGATCAATTGTTGTTTGTCGGAGGAAGGGATATAGACAACTAATGAGGTAGATCGATCGACGTGTGGGTAAAAACGAGTTATAAGGACCTAGCTAGCTATATGTATAGCGAGAGACCGGTCAGTGTACGTCCATTTGTTAGAGGAAAATAAGGCCCAGCGAGACGGATAGATAGAGAATGGAGCTAGGAGGTGGTGCGAGAGGCCCGACTACTAGCTAGATAGGGGGAGGAGTGTGCGGTTGTGAGATCGATGAAAAGAGGGGCGAGAGTTTACACGTGTGTGTGACCGTATGAGAGACACGAGGCAAGGACACATAAAGGAGGAGATTGAAGGTGTGTGTGTATGTTGTAGGCAGGCATCGCTGGAGAGGTTTATCGATCAGTGTGTGTCGGAAAGGAGTTGTGGAGACTCTGGGAGAACGACCTAAAGAAAAAAAATGAATGTGCCCGATGGATAGAATGCCGAGGGAGGGGGAGGGCGAGGAGGGCGTGTGCATGCATGAGAGAAAGTTAGTGGTAGCTACAAAGGTTAGAGGATTGTGTGGGTGTAAGAGACTAACAAAGATCATAATTTGATATGAAAGCGGATTCATATATTTGAACATGAGATCATAGTGTTTTAAACATTGCACGCATGAATATAGCAGTGATACATGTGCTGTGCACATGTTATACCATAATGTGATAATGCATGGCATTTGCATCTCACAACTAAATGCTGAACAATCTAAACCATACTATACATCAAACAATCTCACATTTTATTTGAATCTGTGATAATGTGTGGCGTTTGCATCTTACAACTAAATATCGAACAATCTAAACAATACTATATATCAAACATTCTCACATTTTATTTGAATTTGTGGTAATGTGTGGTGTTTGCAACTCACATCTAAATACTTGTAGGCGTAGGGGGCGGGGCACCATACATAATGTGGTAAACACATTATACATATGAGACATGGTTTAGATTATGAAGATCTAGCTAGAGCTAGAAATGTAATGTGATTTGAAATCAAAATAAAGTGGATTCAAAAAATCTAGTTCGAGTTCATATAGTACACATAGTTCATATGTAACTCGAGACTAATCATGTGGTGTGTGATGTGAAGATAATACACAAACGATGGTTTAACTTGACAATAATGATGATTGTAGATCTTATTAAAATAGAGAAACGAATTCAAATGCTTTGACTTCACAACAATCATTACTGTAGATCTTATTCAAATAGAGAAATGAATTCAAATTTAGTTCATATTGAAGCGGTAGTATATACGTTTGGAATGCACTAAAACGTTCATTTGAGTAGTAGGTTGCATGCATTATACACGTAGCGGAATATTTTAATTGAACATAACATGACTTCAAAGTTTTGAATGACATTTGTAGTGCACATTGATTTGGTATAGTACACGTTAGGCTTGTCTGGAAATTTCAAACCGCGCCTTGTTAGCCCGAAATATTTAAGATATATCTTTGTCTCGTTGTGCTCCGACAACTCCCTCTACCTCAACCTGCGCCTTGCTATTCCAAAATTACAACGCGCGCGAAAACTCCCACCTCCTGTGAAATCCCGACACGTGAAATGCCCGTGGTACCCCTGAACCAAAAGAACCGCCTCAAATTGGTGGGGGGGTACTTTCGTAACTTACCCCACATTTCGGACAAGCATGTCTCTAAGCCATGGTTCCCCACTGCCATCCCATCCACCCACCCATTCGTACATCGAGGCTGCTGAGGGAGTCCTGGATTAGGGGGTATCCGGACAGCCGGACTGTGTACAACATCCGGACTATTGAAGCGTGAAGATACAAGACTCAAGACTTCGGCCCGTGTCCGGATGGGACTCCCCTTTGCGTGGAAGGCAAGCTTGGCGATCCGGATATTGTGTTTCCTTTCTTGTAATCGACTCCATGTAAACCCTAGCCCTCTTCGGTGTCTATATAAACCGGAGAGGTTGGTCCTTAGAAGGCCGATCACAATTACAATCATACCATCATAGGCTAGCTCTTAGGGTTTAGCCTCTACGATCTTGTGGTAGATATACTCTTGTACTACCCATATCATCAATATTAATCAAGCAGGAAGTAGGGTTTTACCTCCATCGAGAGGGCCCGAACCTGGGTAAACATCTGTGTCCCTTGCTTCCTGTTACCATCAGCCTTGACGCACAGATCGGGACCCCCTACCCGAGATCCGCCGGGTTTGACACCGACATTGGTGCTTTCATTGAGAGTTCCTCTGTGTCGTCGCTGTCAGGCTCGATGGATCCTTCAATCACCATCAACGATGCTGTCTAGGGTGAGACTTTCCTCCCCGGACAGATCTTCGTGTTCGGCGGCTTCGCACTACGGGCCAATTCGCTTGGCCATTTGGAGTAGATCGACATCTATGCCCCTGGCCATCAAATCATGTTCGGAAACCTGAACTACACGGCGGATACCCGCGGAGACCTGATCTTAGACAGATTTGGGCCAGCACCAGAAGTGCCGAACAGTCACGACAAGCACGGCTTAGACCTGTTGTCAGACGATACTCGGAATATCACCCCGGCAGAAGCCCCAGATCTAAATTCGGTGCAGGTTGCATTGCCTATGGACAGAGGGCTGGACCCCGCCCCATAGGCCGTACCCACATCGGCGATGGAGCTGAACACAGGCCTCACTTCCGAGGGAGCCTGTGACTCCAGACCCCCGGATTCATATCCGGTTGTAGGTTCCAGTCCGCGCGTCCTTGAGCTCGCCGAAGCTGGTTGGGCTCCGGTGATGGAGTTCACCGCGGCGGACGTCTTTCAGCACTCGCCCATTGGCGACATGCTGAACTTATTGAAGTCTCTCTCTTTGTCAGGAGACTCCGGGTCGAACTATGTCCGGCTCGAGTGGGAAGCAGACGATGATGAAATTCGTTGCCCACCCACCACCCACTTCATTGCCATGATCGATGATCTAACCAACATGCTTGACTTCGACTCTGAAGACATTGCGATATGGACGATGATGTAGGAGAATTACAGGAGCCACCGCTCACAGGGCGGTGGACGGCCACCTCTTCATACAATATATATATGGTGGACACTCCGAAGGAAACTAATGGCAATGAGGCAACGGAGTATAACCCCTCGGGAAGAAAAGCAAAGCATGGGCGTCGTCGGCGCCGCTCCAAGCCCCGCCACAGCAATACCGGCCCCAAAGACAAAAATAATCTGGATGGCGCTGAAAAAGAATATGACCCTGACCAGCCCGCCTTCGAGCAGGCCGAATAGGAAGATGAGCAGACCAGCCCAGAAGAACAGGCGACAGACGTATACCCGGAGGAGGACAACTACATGCCTCCCTCCGAAGACGAGATTAGCCTCGGCGACGACGAATTTGGCGTGCCTGAGGATCCCGTGGAGCAGGAGCGCTTCAAGCGCAGGCTTATAGCCACTGCGAGGAGCCTGAAGAGGAAGCAGCAGCAACTCCAAGCTGATCAAGATCTGCTCATAGATAGATGGACTGAAGTCCTGGCAGCCGAGGAATACGGACTCGAACGCCAAACGGCTGACCGGCCACCCCATGGCCGGGATAAAACGGGATATCATCCCGGATACCAGCCCGCACCCCCACGCTGATACACTACGGGTCAGGGCAACATGCAAAACCTGCAGGATATTTTGGAAAACAAAGCAGGACAGCCAAGATCGATCTACAAATCGAGGGGGCGTGCCTGAGCACGCGACGATGACCGTCACGCCAGATACATCATCAACAAGTCCGGCCAGGCCGAACACAGCAACCCAGAACAATTCGACCTGCGTAGCCACATAGCCCGGCACAGAGGTGCCGCACACCCCCTCTGCTTCATTGACGAAGTGATGGATCATGAATTCCCAGAAGGGTTCAAACCTATAAACATCGAATCATATGATGGCACAACGGACCCCGCAGTATGGATCGAAGATTTTCTTCTCCACATTCACATGGACCGCAGAGATGATCTGCACGCCATCAAGTATCTCCCCCTTAAGCTCAAAGGACCAGCCCGTCACTGGTTAAACAACCTGCTAGCAAATTCCATTGGCAGTTGGGAAAACCTGGAAGACGCATTCCTCGACAACTTCCACAGCACATATGTGCGACCACCAGACGCCGATGACCTGAGCCATATTACTCAACAGCCCAGAGAGTCAGCCCAGAAATTCTGGACTCGGTTCCTCACTAAAAAGAACCAAATAGTCGACTATACGGACGCTGAAGCCCTGGCGGCTTTTAAGCATAATATCCGTGATGAGTGGCTCGCTCGACACCTCGGCCAGGAAAAACGTAAGTCTATGGCAGCTCTCACAACCCTAATGACCCGTTTTTGTGCGGGTGATGATAGCTGGTTGGCTCGCAGCGGCACCACGCCACATTCCGGCACTTCGGACGGCCGCGATGCTAACGGCAAGCCACGGCGCAACAGACATAAGAGACGGAACAACGGTGATAGCAATGAAGACACGACAGTCAACGCCGGATTGAGCGGATCTAAGTCCGGATAGCGGAAAAAGTCGTTCAAAAGAAATAATCAGGGACCGTCCAGTCTGGACCGCATACTGGAGCGCTCGTGCCAAATTCATGGCACACCGGACAAACCAGCCAACCACACCAATAGAGACTGCTGGGTGTTCAAACAGGCCGGCAAGATAAACACCGAAAACAAGGACAAGGGGTTGCACAATGACGATGACGAGGAGCCCCGGCGTCTGAATACGGGGGGACAAAATAAATTCCCCCCTAGGTGAAAATGGTCAATATGATCTACGCCACTCACATCCCCAAGCGGGAACGGAAGCGAGCACTACGCGACGTCTATGCGATGGAGCCGGTGGCCCCCAAATTCAACCCATGGTCAGCTTGTCCGATCACCTTTGATCGTAGGGATCATCCTACTAGCATCCGTCATGGCGGCTCAGCCGCATTGGTCTTAGACCCAATCATCGACGGATTGCACCTCACGCGTGTCCTTATGGACGACGGCAGTAGCCTGAACCTGCTTTATCAGGACACAGTGCGCAAGATGGGCATTGACCCTTCAAGGATCATGCCCACCAAAACTACCTTTAAAGGTGTAATTCCCAGAGTAGAGGCCCGTTGTACGGGCTCTATAACGTTGGAAGTGGTCTTCGGATCCTCGGATAACTTCCGGGGTGAAGAGTTAATCTTCGATATCATCCCTTTCCGCAGTGGTTACCATGCACTGCTTGGATGAACCGCATTCACTAGATTCAATGCGGTACCACATTACACATACCTCAAGCTCAAGATGCCAGGACCGTGCGGGGTCATCACTGTCAATGGAAATATGGACCGCCCCTTCGAACAGAAGAGCACACGGCAGCCCTCGCGGTAGAAGTACAATGCGGCCTACTCCGACAAACCAATCCAGCGACAACATCGAGCACAGTCAAGTGAGTCTGGAGCACCCCGCAACAGGATCATCAAGAGCGTGATTAGCAGTCCGGCCTCCGCCCACGCCCCTCCAAAGCAGCGTTCGTGCCACGCGTACACAATTACGCACTCAAGATACCATGGGCATAGGCGGAGGCACATCAACGACTCAGTCGATAGTGCGCGTAACCGCCAAATACCTTTATACTCTTTCCCTCTTACATTTTAGGACACAACGTTAGTGCAGCATCCTCAGAAGAGCCGAATTTCCGGACTCATATGGGAGAGACATCCAAGGCGGCAACAGACGTCGTGCACGGAAGGAAATACCCAGGTGGAATCTATTTACGATCATTATACCTGCTTTATCTATCTGTACACAGTCTGCCCCTGGATAGGACATGTCAAATAGTCCTATTTTTATCTCTGCTTAATGCATCCATTGTAAACATATGCCTAAACGTATTTTTCATCAATGGGAGATCATATATAGCGTCAGCTTATTATCCTTTGTCGTCGAATTGTCACGTCAGATGTCCTCATGAAAGGACTTAGTTGTGGAGCCATTGCAACTAGGAAGCTTGAAGGGGTTAATCGGGACAAAGGACACGAGAGGTTTATACTAGTTCAGCCCCTTACGGTGAAGGTAAGGCCTATGTCTAGTTGGGTTGGTATTGATGTTTCGATGACCAGGGAGCGAGATATGCTATGCCCGGCTCTCGATGAGTCGTTTCTTGCCCTAAGCCGCCAGCAGGCCATCCCCTTATATACACAGGTTGACGCCCTGTGGCTTACAGAGTCTCGGCTGGCTTATAAACAGTGTCCGGCTCGGTGACTAGTTAAATCTACCTTATGATACAAGTCATGCCATTATGGCGGTTTACTACAACGTGCCTTAAGTCGCCTGTGGGCCTTAAGCACTTTATTGAACCGCCATCTTCATGCTTGGTCTTGGGCTTCTTTCTGGTGAGTCTTCTTTGCGTAACCTGGCCGCTCCTGGGCGGCTTACACAAATAGTTATATCCCCAACATTAGGCCCCATATTGGTCTGAACCTGTTCATGTCAATCTTAAAATACCTTAAAAAATATATCTTCAGTCTTCTGACTGTGTAAAAGGTTTTCTTTTAACCCGTCATGACGTCATATTTTGGATCCGCGTTAACCCGCCGTGACGTCATCCTTTCTTAAATTCTTTTTTTATTCCACCGTATCCTCCAACGGATCTCTGCCTTGATTGACTGCTCCGAAAACTGAGGCGTTGAGGCCGCTGGATAATAACTTTTATCTCCTCGTTTCCCGCGCCGTCTCAGTTATCGTCTCTTTATAAATAGGCGCGACCTAGGTCTTCCCATTCTCCTCCTTCCAGTCATCTTCTTCCTCTTGCTGCTTCTCTGTCGCTCGAGCTCTGCCGCCGCCGCCGTCGCAGATCTCGTCCTCACCAACTCTGGCCGCTGCATCAACCTGGTTTGACCAGAGAAATGCGATGACCCTCTGCTGCAACCCTGCATCCGTAAGTCTCCTCTTTCCTGCTTCTTAGATCTACATTAAGACCTTCGAGTTCTTCATGTTCTTCGCTATTCAGTAGTTTCCTTTCATAGATTTCATCACCCCCGCTCTTTTTGATCTTAGAGATGGTAAAAACCGATGCAGTAGGTTTTCCGCACCTACTTTGAACGCATATAGATCCCTTTCTGTTACACAGAGGCCCCATTCGAGCTCTTGAGCTTCATCTGCGTCAATCTTAGGTCTAGAAAATTTTCTTGTCAGAACAACTTTTTGATCTCAAATAACAGTAGCAGATTATGAAACCTGTTTGTATCACCCGGAAAACTACTTCTGTCAAATACCCTTAAACACAACTGTCCATGTAGCCAGCTTAAATAAATGACACTGAACTGTGAACCTTGCTTGCTTCTCATGACCTTAAGAAGTTTGAACTGCTTTTGATACATGTAGCGGCTTAAATACTGTTGCATAGTTATCATTATATCATTAGGCCCCTTCTTAAGCCGCCACCTTGAATAATTAAGATATTTTCTCCCAGGTTAAAATTGAACCGGAACCTCTTATTTTGTCGTAGGCCAACTGTTGTCATGGCACCTAAGGCAACCAAGGCCCCCGTGACCTGCAATTGGGTCCCATCCATAGTCACTAAGAGTAAACTGTCTGAATTTGTGAAGTTTGGCCATCTGCCCAAAAAGGAGGTCATGTCTTATCGTGCCCCTGACCCGTCTGAAGAGAGGCCTCAACCCAAAGAAGGGGAGGTAATAATTTTCACGGATCACATGAACCGGGGATTTGCCCCTCCCGGCTCAAAATTCTTTAGGGAAGTTTTGAATTTCTTTGATCTTAGACCTCAAGACATTGGACCCAACTCCGTGTCAAATATTTGCAATTTCCAAGTCTTCTGCGAGGTGTACCTGGGAGAGGAGCCAAGTCTACTTTTGTTCAGAGAGCTTTTCTACTTGAACCGGCAGAATGAACGTGCCAACGGGCCTAGTCTTGAGCTTGGCGGCATCTCGATTCAGCGGCGGAGAGATTGCCTTTTTCCTAATGCTGAGCTGCCGAGTCATCCAAAAGATTGCAATCAGACGTGGTTCTATTGTCAGGACACTTCGCCGGCTGATGAGAGCCCTCTGCCCGGCTTCCGCGCCCTGCGCCTTGAGTCCAACCATCCGCTGGCGGATAAACTGACTGCTGTCGAGCGTCTGCCTCTCAATCCCACCATTAAGAAGATCAAAGCTCTTTTAGGAAACGGCTTAAATGACATCGATCTGGTCTGAGTCTGGGTCACTTGGCGAGTACTTCCATTAAGCCGCCGTTCCGGCTTAATGTGTACTTACACAGGCAAGAAGGATGATCCACTGCTTCATAGTCCTGACGACTTACCAGATGATGTGGTAGATGCCACAACCCAGTCACTGCTGAAGGAAGGCACTATAACTAGTAACGCCTTCGGCTTACTTCCCTTCTGCAAGAAGAACCCGGCCCCTGCAGTGAGTTATCAATCTTAATAAATACTCTTTATTATGTTATACCTTATTTGTACTCATAATTCCTTATCTTTTTCCACAGGCCGATGACAACTTCTGGAAGGTCAAGTATGACCATGAGGTTGCCAAACAAGCTAGGACGGCCAAGAAAACTGAAAGGAAAGCCGCCAAGACAGGAACCTCAAAGAAGAAGAAACCCAGCGCCTCCGACTTATTCAAATTGGATGATACTTCTTCGGATGATGAAGAGGTAATCCTTTAATTTTCTTAACTCCTTTCTCGTTATTTTACTGACATTCTATCCCTTCAGGAGGATACGGGGAACAATCAAGCAGTTGATGAAGAGGTAACTATAATCTCCTCCGACTCAGAGCCTTTGCCAAAGCAAAAAATCTGAATGGTGACCCAGAAAGTAAGATTTTCACATCCTCTAGCTTATCAAGATCCTAAATTTCTTTTGAAGCAACAACAGCTTGAAAACCGGAGGCAGACCTAGACCAACAAGGATGCAGAACTCTCCTCCAGCTTACCTGATGTAACTAGGAAGCGTTGGACTGAGGTTATCTCCGATTTACGTTCTGTTTTACCTTTGGCGGGTTTAATTCGCCAACCTCTCAACTCATCTGACTCCAATTATCAGGATACCTCTCCTTCCTCCGGCGAGTCCATGCAATCAAACATGCCGGCTTTCAAAACTGCTCCCGGGTAATGTAACCTTATTTACTTTTGGCTTTACCTTACTCATGCTTTAGTATTCATCCTTCTACCTTTATTGACAGCATGCAAGTGAAACCCAGCAAGAGGGCAAGGAAGAATAAGCCGTCCCAAGACCCGATTGTTACTGAACCGGCGCCTGACATGTCTGCTCCTAACAGCTCCACCAATCAGCCGCCGCCTGAACCGGCTTCTGACATTCCGGTGCCAACCTCTAACCTGCCTGCCGAAGATGCTATCCACAGCTCTGATAATCTGGAAGCTCCTAGCCCGGTCAAGACGACTGACCCGGAAGTTGAATTTCTGAAAAGTCAATTTGTTGAACCGGGGCGGCCTACTGTCCTTGCCAAATGTACTGCCAAGGAAGAACTTGCCGAACGCCGAAAGGCCAAGCAGGACATTACTGATTATACTCACTTAAGCATTGGTGATATAGTCTTGGGCTATCTGAATCAAGTGCATAATAGTCGTGACCTGGAAATTGACATGGTGAAACAAATACAACACAAATCTGAGGTATAACTTATGCTATTTTCCTTAATCTTACTTACTGTACCAGCCCCCAAGTCTATTGCTTATGAATGAATATGCCGTAGACTTAGAAATCTGCTGTACTGTTAGTTTGCCCGGTTTCAATAGAATATGTTTAACCCGGTTATAGCATGATAGTTTTAATTTGCGATACACATTAGCCCCCAAGTGTCAAGTATCTTTACTTGTAAAGTGCTTGAGACTTAATATGCATGACCCGACATGGTAGGTTAGAAATTCTTAAGCATACATTAGCCCCCAAGTGTCAAGAACCTTTGCTTGCAAAGTACTTGGTACTTTTAATGTTACCTTACCATGATCCTTACCATAACCCGGTATTGCTGCAGGCCACCATGAGTCACTTTGAGTCGGAGCTTGCTGACCTGAAGAGCCGGCTGAAAGCTCAAGAAGTTGAAACTCAAAAGGCCAACTCCAAATTTGAATTCAGTGTCTCTGAACAAGAGAAGTTGAAGAATCATTTTGAGTCAGAGAAGAAAATTTGGGTTGATGAGAAGGCTTCACTGGTGACCCGAGCCGAGACGGCAGAAGCATCTCTTGCAGAGGCAACAACCGAGCTGTCCGACTTAAAACGTCAGATATCTCAAATGGTCTCAGCCATCTTCGGTAAGTTACTGTACAAAACCTCAAACATTGTAATCTTTCGATGACTATTGTAATCGTTATCTCCGGCTTACTGTTATACTTGTGAACACTCAGGCCCCAGGAGCACCAACCTCAAATAGAGCATGCTGATCAAACTTAAGGCGGTTTACACCTTAGTGGAACAACTGTACCCCGGGTCACAATGTGCCTTGGCCGCTGTAGCCTTATCAAATACCACTCCCCACCTTTTGCAAGACGTGCTGAAGCATCTCACTGTGCTACCTCAACGAATTGAGGATTTAAAGCGGGCATCTTCAAGAGCCGGGGCCGTGGCTGCATTGAGCCGGGCCAAGGCATGGATGCCAGAGCTAGACCCGGCTGACCTCGCTCTTTGATACCCGAGCCTGAAGGAGGATGGTACTGTATTTGATGATCATGATTTCACTGCCTGTGTCAAAGTCATACGTCCCGTGGCTACCCTTATCGGGAATGATACTGATCTTACCAAGTATTTGCCGGGCTATGATGGTGAGAACTAGAGAATTCCAAACATTCCATATGATCAAGTCAGCCTAACCCCTCCAACGCGTAAGCATACTTTTGCCCCTGAAGTGGATCCAGCCGGTTTAATAGATGATGAGGCTGAGTTTGAAGCCTTGAGTGGCATTGACTGGGCCTCGTCAACCTTCCAGGACAAAGCAACCAACAGAGAGGCGGAGAAGGATAACCCGGAGTCTTTGAGCCCGCCAAAGGAGTGAACCACCAGGCGTTTTAGAACTTTTGCAAAAAACAATGCTTCATTTATTCAGACTCGAGAAGTCTTGTAATAGGGTAGTAAAAACTTCTCAATGTTTGTCATGCCTTCACGCATGTTCCTGATGCTTAATACTTTCAGAAGCCGCCATCACTATATGTTTCTGGCTTATGCTGACCATTTATTTCCTTGACATTTAAATTTGCCTTGCCTTATCCTGCGATCCATTCAATAATCTTCCCTGCTTATATGATGTTCTCCTGGCACTTAAGAATCTGGGGTAATCAATATTAAACCGGAAGAATCAAAAACCATCTCATAATGCTTTCAAGAAGGTCTCAAGATAGTCAGAATAATTTATCCTTATGTTGGATGATAAACAACATTTACAGGCTTCTGATTCGAATACGATCAGTAAACCATTCCGAAGGGGTTAAGCTAAGATTCGGATACGATCATATAGCCCCCTGTGGCTTTGGCGATGCCGATCAGGTGGGTATCGACAACTATGTTCTCTTTGGTTCGAATACGACCTATGTTTGAACAGGAAGCCCCCAAGTGACCATAAGAGTTGTTTAATGACGCTGATTCGAATACGATCCATGTCAGACCCAAAGGGGTTAAACTGTGATTCAAATATGATCAAGAAGCCCCCAAGTGGGTTTGGCAATATGCCGATCAAGTGGGTATCGACAGCTATGTTCTCTTTGGTTTGAATACGACCTATGTTTGAACAGGAAGCCCCCAAGTGAGCATGGCTAGATTCAGATATGATCATAAGCCAGACCAAAGGGAAAGCCGGATTCAAATGTGATCCGCTCCCTGTTGGTTGTTTCCACCACCTGATAAAGAAGACACATAAACCTCTGAGGGTAAAAAGGACAGAGGTCCTGCTTTATTTCTTTATATAATATATACATTTTCAAAATATATACATCTTGAGAGCCGGTGGCTCAAGTATAGTAAGGCCGGAGATGAGCAATATTCCACGGCCGACGGGTCTCCTCCTCCGACTTACGTGAGTCTTTGTGCTCTCGAACATCAATGAGGTAGTATGATCCGTTGTGCAAATTCTTGCTGACCACAAAGGGTCCTTCCCAAGGTGGGGATAGCTTGTGCATATCAGACTGATCCTGGATGAGTCGGAGCACCAAATCGCCTTCCAGAAAGGTTCTGCTCCTAACCCGGCGGCTGTGATAGCGGCGCAGGTCTTGTTGATAAATCGCTGAGCGGGCTATTGCCAAGTCTCGCTCCTCATCTAACAAATCAAGCGCATCCTGACGAGCCTTTTCGTTGTCAGCCTCGACATAAGCCGCCACACGGGGTGAATCATGCCGGATGTCACTTGGCAGGACCGCCTATGCACCATACACCATAAAGAAAGGTGCGTAGCCTGTAGATCTGTTAGGCATAGTGTTGATGCTCCACAACACCGAAGGTAACTCCTCCACCCAACAACCCGGAGTACACTGTAAGGGGACAAAGAGCCGGGGCTTGATACCTTTCAGGATCTCTTGATTAGCTCTTTCTGCTTGACCATTGGATTGAGGATGTGCGATAGCCGAAACATCAAGCCGAATATGTTCTCGTTGACAGAACTCTTCCATGGCACCCTTGGAGAGATTAGTGCCATTATCCATTATAATGCTGTGTGGGAAACCAAAATGAAAGATCACCTTTTTCATGAATTGAACCGCCATGGGTGCATCACACTTACTGACTGGCTCTGCCTCAACCCATTTTGTAAACTTATCCACTGCCACTAGGAGATGTGTCTTTTTATCCTTAGACCTCTTGAAAGGTCCAACCATGTCAAGCCCCCAGGCTGCGAATGGCCAAGTAATAGGGATCATTGAGGGAGTCCTGGACTAGGGGGTGTCCGGATTGCCGAACTATCATCATCGGCCGGACTCCAAGACTATGAAGATACAAGATTGAAGACTTCGTCCCGTGTCCGGATGGGACTTTCCTTGGCGTGGAAGGCAAGCTTGGTGATACGGATATGTAGATCTCCTACAATTGTAACCGACTCTGTGTAACCCTAGCCCTCTCCGGTGTCTATATAAACCGGATGGCTTTAGTCCATAGGACAAACAACAATCATACCATAGGCTAGCTTCTAGGGTTTAGCCTCCTTGATCTCGTGGTAGATCTACTCTTGTAACACACATCATCAATATTAATCAAGCAGGACGTAGGGTTTTACCTCCATCAAGAGGGCCCGAACCTGGGTAAAACATCGTGTCCCTTGTCTCCTGTTACCATCCGCCTAGATGCACAGTTCGGGACCCCCTACCCGAGATCCGCCGGTTTTGACACCGACATTGGTGCTTTCATTGAGAGTTCCTCTGTGTCGTCACCGATAGGCTCGATGGCTTCTTCGATCATCAACAACGACGCAGTCCAGGGTGAGACCTTCCTCCCCGGACAGATCTTCGTATTCGGCGGCTTTGCACTGCGGGCCAATTCGCTTGGCCATCTGGAGCAGATCGAAAGCTACGCCCCTGGCCGTCAGGTCAGATTTGGAAGTTTGAACTTCACGGCTGACATCCGCGGGGACTTGATCCTCGATGGATCTGAGCCACAGCCGAGCATGCACTGTCACAATGGGCATGATTTAGCTCTACAGCCGGACAGTATCCTGGAGGCCGCACTCAAGTCCACTCCGATCTTCAATTCGGAGCCGGTTGCGCAGATCGAGGACGGACGGCTAGACACCACCTCGGGGGCTGCAACCTCTACGGCGATAGAGCTGAACACTGATCTTGTCCCTCATGAAGCCCGTGACTCCGAGGTGCCGGACTCCTCGCCGGACTCCGAGCCTCCCGCGCCCCCTCCAATCGAATCCGGTTGGGCGCTGATCATGGAGTTCAACACTCACCTTTCAGCGACATCTTGAGTTCGC